>NC_056735.1:1608648023-1608740523 GCF_019279795.1 Protopterus annectens
CCCACCCAGGTTGAGTTTGTGAAGGGCCGATCTTGTCTCCTGAACCTGACTGACTTCTTTGAATCAGTCTCCAGAGCTGTGGACGAGGGTAAGGTGGTCCACACAGCCTATCTGGACCTTGCCAAGGCCTTCAACACCATCCCCCACTCTGGAATCATAGATAAACTTACTAAGCTGGGCATAAATCCCTACATCACTCGATGGGTTGCCAACTGGCTTACTGACAGATCCCAGACTGTAAAAGTAGCTGACTCCAAATCCAGCTCCAGACAAGTGACAAGTGGAGTACCTCATGGTTCATTCCTGGGATAACTCTTGTTTGGCATCTACTTCTCTGAAGTACAGGCCAACACTAAGGGACTCTGGCTAACAAAGTTCGCAGATGACTGCAAACTGAGAGCCATTATTGAATCCCCATATGATGTGGATATTCTACAATAGAGCCTTACAGAAACAGATGCCTGGTGCCAGAGCCATGGGCTCAAGCTTAATGCCAAGAAATGTATAGTTATCCCCTTTGGAAAAAAACATGTACCCATTAATTACCACATAGGTGGAGGTACACTAAACATCGAAAGTGTGATGAGAGACTTAGGGACACAGGTGGACAGTGGTCTCACCTTCAATAACCACATCGACACAACAGTCAGGATATCCTTCTATGTGGCACAGCTCATCACTAAGGGCTTTTCATCCAGAAAAAAGGAGGTCATTGTCCCACTGTACTCATCCCTCATAAGACCCATTATAGAGTATAATGCCCCGTTTGGTATGTACCTCACAAGACATCTGCAACAGCTGGAAAGGCCACAGAAATACCTCACTAAAAGAATCACAGGACTAAAGCAGATGCCATATTCTGACCGTCTAAAAAAACTCCAGCTATACTCTGTGGCATATCGTCTACTCAGAGGTGATCTCTGCTTAACATACAAGGCCATGTCAAACCCTGAGCTGTTGGACATGCTCCACTTAAAGAAATCCCAATCCCTCAGAGCCACACACTCCAGGGATCTAAACCTTGCCATCACAATGAACAAAACATGCTGGAGGGATAGGTTCCTGACCCAGAGACTCCCCAGACTCTGGAATAGACTATCCATACATGTCAAGCAGAGCGCCTCATTGGTCTTCTTCAAAAGGAACCTTGATGATTGGATGGGAGATAGTAAATTCACCCCGGGGATCATGTCAGTCATGCTAGACAGGGGTCCAGGGAAGTAAATATTGTGGGAAGAAATATCCAGGAAATTGTTATAGCCAGGCTTGTATAGGCCCTAGGGCTGATAGCCTAGTACCAATCCATGAACCTATGAACCATGCATGGAGAACATTGCTGAAAACACTACAGTGACTTGATTCAGTGCAAACCTGGCCGCCATGGGCAAAGGGAGACTAAAGTTAGGGTACATTCACCTCCTCAGTACTGTAGGTATAACATATTTTTGCTAAACAAATAACCTGCCATTGCATGCCACCATCCAGCTTTTCATTATGGCCTGTTTATGTTTCTAGCCACAGATCAAAAGGAATAGGGAGAGCAGCAGACTGCATGCTTAAGAGAGTGCTGGACTGAGTACACATGATGTATACATGATGGTGTGAAAAATGTCGCTGCTGGCATTGAAACAGCTGTAGCCATTCCAAATAATTCAGACTGTTAGATAACAGTACCCTACCTGGCAGTACTGCCGTAGCTCAAGGGTAATAGTAAAATCGTGCAGTGTTAGTAGTGCACTTCTGCATGCCTCCTGCATAGGTGAACAAGTGGATCATTATGTTAAGTCTACATGCACTGAGTTTGTTAGGACAACTGCATGTTCATTCCTCCTTCAATGCACCATATATGTAATATCCATAAATAGGAATAATAAAACTGAAGTATCTGTCCATTGTCTATCACTGTGCAGGATATATTTATTCATCAGGTTTATTTTGTACAAGTACAGATTTAGTATTGCCAAAACTTAAATATATCACAGGCCACAAGCACAGATGAGCTTTCTTGATAAATAGCTCCTTGATAAATAGTATTCTCCTATGTCACTAGTACAAAACGCACACTGTCAGCAGTCAGGAAATCTCAAATAGGTTTTCTTGTGTAGTCAAACATAAATAGCAGCAACCAAAGAATTCAGCAATAAAATCAGAGGTTTGCTCTTCCCCCTGTCAACAGAAAGTGAAGTGCCAGCAGCTTCCGGGATACAGAGTGAGCGCATCTGTCATTTCCTCCCCGGTACTCTCCAGCAATGGTTCAAATGAAACGAGTGTTGATTCTGATGAAACCCCCTGTCAGGGGATGAAAGCGCTCAATCCGATGGTTTTCTAGTTTTACTACTAAAGTGGATTTTATTGTCGAATTCTTTGGTTGCTGCTATTTGTGTTTGACTGCACAAAAAAAACTTTTTGAGATTTCCTGACTGCTGACAGTGTGTGTTTTGTACTAGTGGTTTTGGTCAACACTGGTTGCTCCATTTTGTACATTTATTCTCCTATGTCAGACTGCTTGTGAGAATAGCTTTTGGCTTAGGTCTCCTCCTCCCCATGTTATAATCAAACTGGTAGGTGATATACCTGTGTAAGGCCTGCTAGTAAAAGGTTATTATACTTTACTGCATATGTATCAGCATTGTACAGAATGCAGCATTTAGTGTGATAGCATCTGACTTCACCACCCATTCTTTTTCTATCCTTTCTCTTTTCTAAATTTATTTGATTTATATTTTTTATTTCTCAACATTTCTGCTGCTGTTACATGCAGAAACAGTTTCACTTCATAATCTCGAATTACTGAAATCCCGAATTTCAGTAATCCAATTCTATAAAGTCGAACCATTCACAATACCGAAACCCACAATCCTGAATCACACAATCACGAACATACATACACCAGACACCACATAACACACACACCATTCCACCCACAGCACACAAACCACACAACCCTACACTACATATAAGTAGGGGGGCAAGCCCCCGTGCACCCCCCACCCCCTACTTATATATACCAACTCTAAGATCGCACATAACATTAAAAAAAAAAAAACACCACAGCATCCTCCACTCGCTCTCACACAAATACACATCACACACAAACACCAACAAATCCAACACTCACACTTACACCTCCCTACCCTTACCCACACATACAACGCACAAAAACACACACAAACACTCACTCGCCTGCAATTTCAGGCACCATAACACTACACGCAACGTACCGGAAATGTATAAGCGCGGATTTGAGATATTCAAATTCGTTCTTATGCAGTTTCGGCATTCTGGTTTTCGGCTTCATGGTCTTGGGTTACTGAAATTCTGGATTTCAGTAATTCGAGATTATGAAGTGTAACCACAGAAACACATCAACCTGCAGCTGTCCCACTGAGAAGGCCTGTTATTCCCACAACTAGTGGCTCCACCAGAGGAACCTAGCATATCTGGCTCCCAGCCTACCTCACCTGCAGCACCTGTGTCATGTGCCCTGCACTGAAGGATGGCACTGTGGTACCCACTGGTAAATGTGTGAGTGGAGACAACACTTTTGTCACCCATCAGGAGTGGAAGTGTGTGGGAGATAATAGATAGGAGAATGGTTGACCACGTCTGCCCCATGGAGACAATGCTCCAATATCTCATTGATTCATGTCCCTGCCCAACACTGACTGCACATTCTGAGCAAGGAACAAGTGGTGATGGTTCACAGTGTGACAAGTAGTCTCTCACTGGGTCTAAGCTGGTAGAAGCTGTATCTGTGAACAATCAGTGCTGTCCTCCAACCCAGTGCTCCACTCCTTTTTGTGTGCATACCCATCCCAGTATGTTGTACAGTCATTCCCTCACCATTGTCTTCCTTCTGTTTGCCCACTTTCTCCTTCACTATTGTGATCCCCCTCCCTCATTGTCTTACCCACATGCTGTCAGTTGAATCTGTCTTTCCCTGCTACTTAATCTCACCTTCTTACCAATGTCTAACTTTCCTGACTTGCTTTCTCAAATTTCCTTTCTCTAAAAATATAGGGACTCCTGTTCCAGACAAAATAGTCCTTCTAATCCTTCTCAGCTTCTCAGATATTTGAGTAAAGTACACATGATTGGCTTCAATTGTTTACCATAAACATGTAGTTTTCTAATAAATTATTGAGGATTGAAATTATTAAATAATTACAACTATTGTTACAAATTTCCATGATTATTGAGTGAAGAAGAGGAATGCTCCTATCCCATCTCTGTCTTGCAAATTCATAATTTTACTTTGTGTTCTGTTCTCTGGTTACTTCCACTTTTCATCAATATTGTATGCTCCCATTTCAAGACTTTAATATGGGTGAATAATAGATAAACATACCACACGTGCCAAGGAAGGATTTACAAAAATTATCTTTATGTGATTATATGTTGTATGATGGGTCACAAAGTGCAACATTGATGCATGTGTATAACTAATAAGACATAACGACTTCTCATGCTTTGGCAAAAATGAAATCCAATCCATGTCACGTAATATGGGTATGGCCATCATTTAGAAATAATTGTTTAAAAGTAAAGGTAACACATTTAGTCTAACTGCTTTGATGACTCAGTGTACTCATGAAGTGATTTGTATTGCATCAATGCGGGGGGGGGGGGTTGATCCCCCCCCCCCCAGTGTTGTATGCTGTTTTACAATGTTCGGCTTGACTCAGAAAATGTGCTCCATTTCCTCAACCCCTCTCCTTGAGTATTTATGATACCTTTTACTGTGGTTTACCTTGCTAATATACCAGTATGGAGACTACCAAATGGCATAGGTTCAAATCTTTTAAGCTCTATTTTTTTAAGGTGATTTTAAATGCTTAACACAATGGTTCATACTGCACTGTGTTAAGTATTTAAAATCACCTCTCTGGTGATTTCCTAGTTGAAAGGATAAACTGATCTTAGTGGAAACTAGATGCCTAACTACCCAGAGACTCCTTATTGTCAAGTGACAGTGACAACCATACTCAATGTAGGGGGTCTTGTGTTCAATCCCCAGGCATGGGACAGAAAATGCCCTCTCTTGCTGAATTTTTTTTAACATTTATATAGACTGCTGATTTGTGGTATGTCCCTTCCTGTTCTACCTCTCCATGAATCTCCATCTACTCCCCACTATCTCATTACCAATATTTACTGATGGAAGATTGTCCCTAGATTTCTGATGGGTTTTAGTTATTTCTGCTTTCTTCATATAAAATATCCACATTTCCAAAATAATTGGAAATCTTTACATGATCTCTGCAGGAAACAGCTTAATTCTCTATAAAACCTCATTAAGTTCTACTCTCAAAACTAAGATAGCAGTAGCATCTTAAATTTAATGAAATATAACCATATATTTTGTAATCACACAAAATACAAAAAGTAACAGTATTACATGCTTATGATTTGATGATCTTTATTTTGTTACTGAGAAGTGAATGTTACAATGCTTCCAATTAATTGCTAGACAAATACTGCAGTTTATCAACTCCAAAAAAATTCTGGCCTAAATTTCACCCTAATTTATTTATTTGTTATTCATTTATTGGCATTTGTTGACCAGGAAAGTCCACTGAGTCCAAAAACCCATTTTCAGCAGAGGCCCGGGGAGAAAAGTTCCAGTAACAGATCAAACATTTTGCAACAAGAATAATATTTACAATAATATACAATGTATGAACAAGATGTTATATATAATTTTATACAATTTCCCAGTGATTAGTGATGAACAGAGTAGAAAGTTTGATACAGACTGGTTAGGTAGTAGCACACATACAGTATTTTAATGGCATACATTATCTGGAGGAAAAAGTCAGTAGATACATTAATAATAACCAGTCAATGAAATTTAGTGGATTTACTTAAAATAGAAAAGAGACATACTATTCAGCAGAATCATACTAGGCAACAGAATCTTAGAATTTGTTTATGGTGGTCTATAGCTCTGGGCACAAGAACAGATGTGAGTGTTAAGAAAGTGGCTTTTTAGAACAAATTTGAAGGTCTTTATGGAATCAAGGTGTGTAATAGCGGGGGGGGGGCGTAGGGCATTCAAATAATTTTGCTATGGAGTGGGAGTACAAGCTTTGTCCAGCTCTCTTCTTGGGTTTGGATATTAGAAGCTGTTTATTTGTAGACTAAAGATTCCAGGAGGGGATATAAGATTGTAGGACAGAATGAAGTGAAGGACGGTTTTCTGGGTTGTATATTAGTTTATGAGCAAGAGTCAGTTGGGTGTACGGAAGGAAGTGAGGGAATTCAACCCATTTCAATTCTTTAATGGTCTGGCAGTGGTATGTGAGGTTAGGTAGACCAGAGGTAATTTTTGAAGTTTTATAATACCATGATTGTTGTTTGTTACTTAGAGATGAATGAAGGTTGGTAAAGATGGGGGAGCTGTAGAGAAGGGAAGGAAGTAGAAGAGTATTTGCCAGTTTTATTTTTGTGGGTTCATCCATGTAAAGTTTATGTCTGTAGAGTTTGCCTAGTTTAAAATGTGTTTTTTATTGTATTAAGGCTGTGTTTTTCAAAGGATAATTTGTCATCTATAGTAATGCCTAGGAATGTTGCTGTTTTTATGACTTAAATTTGAGTCTTGTTTTGGGAGTAAATTTTAAAGTCTTGTGGAGGTGATTTAGATGAGAACAGTAGTGGAACAGTAGATTTCTTGGGATTTAGAAGCAGTTGTGCTTCATTTAGCCAGGTTTGTATGGTTGAGAAGGCATTTTGGTTTATTTTTAGGAGATCAGAGAAGTTGCTAGAGGAGGAAATGATAGAATCATCTGCATACTGGATAAATGAGCTTTGTTGGACGACTATGAAGATTATTTATAAATGCATTAAAATGTAAAGGTCCAAGAATGGACCCCTGGGGGACTCCTGTCTTGTTGACTAGATAGCCAGATTGATTGTTTTGCCATCTGACAGATTGTTGTCTGTTGTTCAGGTAGTTGGTGAACCAGATAAGGAGTATGTTTGGAGCATCCTAGTGTTGCTAGTTGTTGGAGTAGTTTAGAATATGATACTGTATTGAAAGCTTTGGCTAGGTCTAATAAGACTACTATAGTTAATCGACCAGAGTCCACAGCTTTGTTCATGGTATCAGTGAAAGAAAGTAAAGCTGTAGTAGTACTGTGTGCCAGATGAAATCCATGTTGGGTAGGGGTGAGAAAATTGTTGTCTGAGAGGTGTTTTAGCAGTTGACTATTTACACACTTTTTCAAATGTTTTAGATAATGGTGAGAGAATGGAAATGGGTTGATAGTTAGTTAAGTCATTAGTATTTACACCTTTATGAAATGGGGTCATAATGGATTTCTTTGAAATTTGAGGGACTGTGGATTCTGCAATGGATTGGTTAACTAGAATACTGCTAGGGTAGGCTATTGCTTCAGCACCAAGTTTCAAGTATTCAGAGGGGAGGTTATCTACATATACGAAGCATTGTCTTAGTTTAGTTAGCAATTTAAATACTAAAGAGGTGGCCACTGGCTCAAGGGAAAATACTGGAGTTACTGGGGTATTGTTAGTATTTTCTTTGTGGAGTGAGGGATATAATCTGGGGTTCTTATGAACTGTATTTAAGGTGCTTATCTTACTGTTGGGGGTTTATTTGTTATTGGTGGGGGTTCTTTGACAAGTTTAAGAATGCTGTCAATAAAGTGTGAGTTAAAATTGTTGGCTATTTGTTGTGGGTCTTTATCAGGGGATGGTGATGGGTTTTGTATGGCCCAAGATCAAGGAGAAAAGAGACTGATTTCCAGAATTTTGGGGGAGTTATTTCTTTGATTAGCTACTTGTTGTGAAAAATATATCTTTTTGTCATTTTTGATTAATTTCTTGGCTTTGTTTTGACTTTATTTGAGGTTAAGTTCATTAGCATGGTTTTTGTTTTTATGCCATTATTTTCAGGCTTGGTTTCTGCAAAGAAGAACTTGTTTTGTTGGTTTTGTAAGCCAATGAGCATGATTAAGTTTTGTTCTTTTGTACCAAATGGTGGCCAAGGTATTTAGCGTACTAAGGAAGACCTTAATGAAATAGTTTACAGCATCTTCTAGCAGTAAGGTTTTTAGGGGGTCTATATTGCAAGCTCAAAAGCCCTAATAACTGAATACAAAAACCCCCGACACATATTCCGCGAACTGCGAATACATTGAATGCCCTAAACCGCAAAATTCAAAAGCTCGAACCATCATACTTGTCCAACCCCAACACCCGCTACATACTACCTATCCAAACAAACTAAACAAGCACCTACATACACCAACCAAAACCCTACTTCTAACCCTAAACTAAACCCTACTTCTAACTCTACACTACATCTTGCATATACCACCATCTATTCACTTACCTTAACCCGCACCCTAACCCTAAGGTCCGTAACTATCGCACATTTACCTAAACAAGCTATACCCAAACAAAATAAATAATCCACACATATACACGTAACAAAACCCTACATCTAACCCTACACTAAATCTCACAAACATTACCACCTATGCACTTATCTTAACCCGCACCCTAACCCTAAGGTCCATAACTATCGCACACTTACCTTACGGAGCTGTATCACGGAAGGGCCAACCATGACGATTCGATGTTTCGGATTTCGCGCTTCAGGACGATCTATGTTTACGTGGTTTGATGGAGACGTGTTGGCGTTTATGTATTCAGGTAAGTGCGTCTTCGGGGATGTAATAGGGAACCGGTTTTTAGTTGGGAACAATTCTGGGCTTTTAGGGAGTTACTGAAACTTATTTGGTTGAAGTTGGTTAAGTTTCTAGATGTTCTATAAGACTGGGATTTGGCTATATGAGTATGGGATCTATGTGTAAAAGCTGATAAATGGTCACTTAGGGTGTCAAGGAGGGTACCAGTGTTGGGATATTTGTGCAGATCAGAGACTAGGATCCAATCCAACGTGAATTCAGGTTGTTTGTTTAGTATGGGTGCAAGCGATATGACAAGCTGTGTATACCTGTGCAGGTTAATACAATTAACTGAGGAGTTTGGGATTAGATTTTGCAATTAGTGTTAGTATCGCCTAGAATGACAGTTTCATTGGATATGTTTTGGATTGTCCAAGATAGGAAACCTTCAAGAACAGGGATGTTTTGTTCTGGGGGAATATATATTATTGCTATACATAAATGTTTATTATTGTTTATTTGCAATGATGCTAATAAAAATTCCATGTTGTCAAAGGCTGAGACAAGTTTGGAAAATAATGCAATGTTTAGGGAATTATGGTAGATTAATGATGCACCTCCCCTTTCTTTTGGAGTCTATCATTTTGTAGGATACTATAACCAGTTGGAATTATTTCAGTGTCTGATATATTGGCTTTAGCCATGTTTCTGTAACAGCTATGATATCATGGGTATATTGAGGGAGTCATGCATGAAATTCTGTAATTTTGTTACAGTTACTCCATGTGTTGATTGTTACTAGAAATAGTTTTCAGGTGTTAGTAGGTGACTTAGAGGAGAGAGAGGGTATTGCTGGTATTGTTACTGAAGGAAGGGCCAGGATTTGGGTGTATGTCTCCACTTTGAGATAGAAGCAAGAGATGATTTATAAGATGCAGGAAGTAGCTGGTTTTAGAAGAGGGCCTAGCTACAGTACATGGAGTTATTTTGATTTTATTGTTAATGGGGGGGGACTTTAAATTTGGTAGTCTATATATATATTGCTACAATTAACTAACAATAATGCAATATTAGAGAAGCGAATTGTACTGGAATGTGGTTCTGAAGTTAGTTGTAGTTCTTGCAAATAAAGAGAATGGCATGCTCTGGAGGGGGGTAGCTTGGATTAGTATGAGAACAGGAGTGCAGAGAGTGAAAATAAGTATAACTAGCTGTATGGAGTTAGACGTTTTCATAGAGAAACTGATATAGGATATAAAGCAGAGATGGAATTAGTGGTATAATGATGTCTGGAGAAAAGTGATGATGTACAATTGTTGTTAGCACTTAGTAGTTTTGACTTGGGCATGGCTGAGGAATGGTTTATTGGATGATGGGGTAAGGGGGAGTAGTGAAGGGGAGTATAAGTGCAATGAAAGTGGGATGGGTGGGAATGGGGGTAGAGGAGCGGAGTGAGCCTGAGCATAGTGAGGGCAAACATAGTGGTTGAAACCATGCAGCCCAGCAGGCTATGACACAAAAAAAAAAAAACAGCTACTTTATCATGCCCCAGGTCATTGCCTCTTTGTATTAATTTAACTTAATACACACAATTTTCTTCAAAAAAGGAATATAGGACTGCTTAGAAAAAGGTGGAATCTATGTCTAGTTAACAAAGAGCATAAAGAAACAGAAGACAAAGTAAGACAAGTTTAAGGGAAACTAGGAGCTGAGGCAACCTAAACAGTGTGCATGCCACTAGAATAGAAAATGCTTATTAAGTGTATTGACAGAATCTAGGTGATTAGCAAAAAAAAAAAGTTCATATACTGCAGGAATTAATATATCTTAGCTGATCCTGAAGCACAACTGCTGTTGTGGGCAATATCAGTGAAGTCCCAGTAGTGATTCAGTGAGGAAACAGTTTCAGGGCAATAGTGTAGGGAATGTAAAAAAGAAGACAAGGTATTGTTTAAAGGAGGGGCGAAAGAGTATTCAAGGAGAGGTCTAGGAAAAATAGCAGAGAGAACATGCTCATAAATACCATAAGAGTACTGTAAACTGTAATTGCCATACAACAGTATAATAGGATTAAACCCAGAAATGGCTAAAATAGGTTAAGTCAAAGTACAAAAGGACAAAAATAGAGAGTTCAGTAATTAATAACTAGCACTGTCATATCAGTAACCCACCAAAATGTTTAGAAATATGGCATTCTTACATCATAAAAAATAAACGCCGTAAATATAAAGAATTCTAAATTAGAGAAACAGATATTAATCAACCACTACTACAAGTATTATCATTAAGTGGACTGCACATCATTCAAGGTACTTCAATATTTTCAGAAAAAAGAGTGAAATATTACAAAGTCTAGCAGACTGTAGAATTCAGGGCTATGTATAACTCCACAATAATCTAACTGATGCACATATATCTGTCTACAAAGTGATGTTAACTTATTTAATCACAATATGGACAAAGTCAAGGCGTTAACACCAGACTCTGCTTACTTTCTGTATTATCCTTTCATGCAGATGAGAATCAAGAGATCTTGGGGAATTTCTAGTTGAAAATATCTGTAGCAGAGCTGGCACTGAAAACCCATGATGTGAATAATACATCTTTGAGCTAAAAATGCTTAACAAAATGGAGGGAAGCAAATATTGTGAGAAGAAACAGCCAGGGAATTGTTATGGCTTGGCTTGTATAGGCCCTAGGGCCGATAGCCTAGTACCAACCTATGAACCTATGAATATACTTTACGTTAAACTTAATTGTGCAAGTCAGGTTGTGCGCAGAGTAAGCAGTGGTATCGCACTATGCAAATGAGCTTATATCGTGCTAGAAGTAATTACAAGCTCTAAGCTCCACGGTTATTTAGCTCGTTTAAGTCCAGGAGAGAAAATTTTTGACAAAGCAATATATTACAGTTGAAACATTCGCCACAACAACAGTGTTAGCAGTAAATAATAAAATATAGCACTTATGTGGTGAGCACACTATCTTTAAGGACACTAAAGGAGAAACAGGAAGCCTTGCGATAAAATTTAAAAATGGCACTCTAGGGGTCAGAAGATTAAGTAAACTCCATTCAGATGCTAGGAGCAGGAGAGGCACTATTTAGAGTTATATGGGTACAATAGAGAAAGGAAGAGAATGAAGGAAGAGGTCAGGAGTGAGGGGTGAGACATAGAATGGCTAGTAACTGAAACCATGTAGCACAGTAGGCAATGACAAAAAAAAATAAAAATAAAAAATCAGCTACTGTATCATGCCCCAGGTCAGTGCCTCTTAGTCTTAATTTAACTTAATATGCACAGTTTTCTTCAAAAGAGGAATATAGGACTGCTTAGAAAAAGGTGGAATCTATGTCTAGCTAACAAAGAGCATAAAGAAACTGGAGAAAATGTAAGAAACATTTAAGGGAAACTAGGAGGAGAGGGAACCTATTTAGCAGAGTCCAAATAGTGTGCATGTCACTAGTCTAGAGAATGCTTATTAAGTGTATTGACAGTCTAGGTGATTAGCAAAAAAAAAAAAAAAAACAGTTAGGATATACACTGCAGGAATAAATATATCTTAGCTGATCCTCAAGCTAAATGCTGTTGTGGACAATATCAATGAAGTCCCAGTAGTGGTTCAGTGAGGAAACAATTTCATGGCAATAGTGTAAGGAACTACAGGAATTAATATATCGTAGCTGATTCTGAAGCACAAATGCTGTTGTGGACAATGTCAGTGAAGTCCCAGTAGTAGTTTGGTGAAGAAACAGTTTTAGGGCAATAATGTAAGGGCAAGTATTTTAAGGACTCCAAAGGAGAAACAGGAAGTCTTGCAATAAGAATTTAAAATTTCACTGACAATATCCCTCTACTGCTTTAAGACAATCTTATACAATTTTCAAGACAAGTCAAACAGTTAGCCTGACACTGTGCATTGTGTGAATTAATAGCATTTAGAAGAAGCAATCTGAAAGATCTCAAATATGTTGATGACTGTCAGAGCAAACAAATAGCTTTGCTGTGGCACTTGAAATAACAGAAGGTGGTATTAATTTAATTTACTTTTCAAGAACACACTGTTGATGTGGTTTAGATACATGCTGGGCTTGTCAGCCTGCAAAATGTAAAATGTGTGTTTGCTGTGACTCAAATGTCTGAAAAAAAAGCAGATCTCTGAAATGTCTGCATAAGATCCTCCACTTAAAATGCTTCAAGTCATGGTAATTGAGCCCTGGCATGTTGCAAATGAAAAATCCTTTTATGGAGAAGTATGTAATACTTTTACATTGGATCTATTTGTAACTTAGTAAAGATATATTCTTAACAGGTCTTCTTCTCAGCCTGACCAGGACTCATTTGATCCCACCATTGCAAAACTGAGTGCAATGTAGAATAAAGACCTATTAAGCCTTGCATTTGGTACCTGTGTATAAAATATACATATCACTCCAAAGATTTTAGGCAATGACAATAGACTGTTCAGCTGCAAACATACCTCATGCTATAGCTGAAAAATCCCTTTTCTTGAAAAATGCATATTATGACTTTTACCTTTTACATATCTCCTCAGTGGAATCCTAGTGTAACCTAAATGTTAGACAGTCACAGTGAAAGGCAAATGCAGCCTTGCATTTGGTTTCTGTGTTTGAAAGTTCATTTGTGAAGTCTCCTTTCAGAGTTCATTGAAAGTTTTTTCAAGGACTTAAAAGAGAATACTCAGCTATAAAATGCACCAAAACTGCTTGTCTAGTTTTAAGGATTTCAAAGCAGCTAAGCAGCTCAACACTCAGTTTGACTCTGGCAATATTTCGGTTTCATGCCATCGAATTTTAACCAAAGCATGTTACAAATGAAGAAACATTTTTTTCCATAGAAACACACACACACGGACACACACACACACACACACACACACACATATATATATTTATACACACACACACACACACACACACACACACACACACTTGCATGCATATACACACACACACACACACACACACACACACACACACACACACACACACACACACACACATACACACGGGTCCACTTCTGAATATCAAATTACTGAAATGCTGAGTTTCAGTATTTTAAGACCAGATTGTCGAAAGTAGAGGTATTCAAAACTGCACTTCAATGATCTAAGTTTCCCAAATTTGCGGTAGGTATGGTGCGGTATGTACTTTCTTGCTTGCTGTCTCTTTAAGGTTCGGTGTGTTCTGGGATTTCTACATGGTGGCCGATGTGTGGTTATGTATGGAGATTCAGGTAAGTGTTTACTTTTTAAGGGTTTTTGGTAGAAATTTGTTACATTTTATTTTTTGGGGGGAGTTGTAGGAGTAGGTTGGGGTTGGTAGATGAGAGAGTATGTCTTTTAATGTTGAAAGTGGTTATTTGTGTGTGTGTGTGTGTGTGTGTGTGTGTGTGTGTGTGTGTGTGTGTGTGTGTGTGTGTGTGTGTGTTATTAGTGAAAGTATGACAGTGTACAATGGGAGTGTAGGGCACATAAAAGTAGGTTTGTATATTTTTAGAGTTAGTGTGACCTCAGAGTTGGTATATGTAAGTAGCAGGGATGTGGAGGGCACAGGGGGCTTGCCCCCCTGCAAAATGTATGGTTGTCTTTTTTTTTTATTTTGAGTTTTTTTTTTTGGAGTATTTTTTTTTTTGAGTTTTTAGTGTTTTTCTTTTTATGTTGGGGAGGGTTGGATTTTATTTGTGCTTTGTATTTTACAGTGTTTTGATTTTTTGGTATTATGTTTTTTTCCTGTTTGTGCACGTTCAACATTCTGGTCTAGAAATACGGAAATTTTACATCTCAGTATTTTGAGATTCAGAAGTGGACCTATATATATATATATATATATATATATATATATATATATATATATATATATAATTTTTACTTCTACTGTAATGACAATTCAGTGAAAATATCATTAACATTGCTGCATTCTAAATCCTGAGCAGAAGTCATGTGTTCCCTGAAAAACTAAGCACTATTGCAAAATCTCAGACTCTGACAGTGAAGATCTACAAACTTTGGCACTTGGCACCCTTGTATGAAAGGCCATATATCAGTTTCCCTTTGATCTGTCATAAAAATATCCAGTAAGTATAATATGCTAGTGAGGTGCAAAATACATCTATGATTTCTGTTCTACCCTTAAATATTTCAGTGCAACTCAGCTCTTAATTTGACCAATCAACTGTGACTGCTTCAAACCATGGAGTTTGGTTTATCCAAGCCAAGTAACAAATTAAAATAAAATCAAGTTTCTGGACTTCTGTTGTCATGATAAATCACTAACATTATATTCTAGACCATTGCTGTATTCTTCATTTTAAACAGATGTCATATACCCAACAATAGAAAAAAAGTATAACTCAGAATTTCAGTCTTTAACAGGGAAGACCAATGAAACTCTGCATTTGGTGCAGTATGTATCTACAAAGTCCGTATGTCAATATACATTTGCACATTTGCAACAAAATGGATGGTGCAGTGGTGCAATGCTAGTGTTGTTGCCTCACAGCAAGAGGTTCTCCAGTTCGATTCTCAGCTCAGGTGCCTTCTGTGTGGAGTCTGCATGTCCTCCCTGCATTTGTGTGGGTTTCCTCTGGGTGGTCTGCTTTCTTCCCATGTTAAAAAACATGCATCTGGAGCATTTCTCCCTGGGCCTCCAGTGAAAATTGGCTTTGTTCCAAGTTGGACTTTCCCAGTAAATAAATAAAATGTTTTTTAGGATAATAGTAGGAAAATCATGTATAACATTTACCCGTGAGTACTATTTTTACCCTTTAGGAGTTCAGTGTAGCTCAAGGCTGAATTTGATACCACCACTTTCGCTACTTCAAACCTTTAACTTTGAGCCATAATATGCTACAATTACAAAATCAATTTTAACTAAAATATAAAGATATTTACTCCAGATATAATGACAACTCAAAAAACATAGGAAGTTGATTGGTGCTACATAGTCCAACCTGATAAGAAGTTATAAATTCCAAAAAGTACAAAAAAAAGCAAGGAGTATACCGTCAGGTCTTTAATAATTCAACAGACAGATAAACACAAAGCTTTCAAGCAAAGCTCTTTTTCAGTACATACTCAACATACTGAAAACAGTCAAATCTAAATGAATGACCATCCAATCAGAATCCTGTTAGACACATGATAAACTCAATTAAGAGCAAGTCATATAACAATAGCATTTAAAAAGTATATATAAAAAATCTGTAAACATATCAGCCACACAGATAATGAAAAAGGTCACATAAATATATACATTAAATACATACACACAGCCTGGTTAAATACAATCATGTTTAAATTTAAGTATAGGTTTTAGACTATTCTGGCTATTAAGTCCTGGACTATTAGCTGCTCTAAAGTAATCTATCCATTTACACTCAGCTAACTCAGTGAGAAGTTTGATGTTACCCCCACGTTTTCCTACATACACTACCTCCTGAATAACACAAAATTTAAAACTATGGGTACTTCTCATCAGTTGGATATGCTTATATAATGCATTACTTTCACCGTCTCTACGTATCTCCAACAGGTGCAAACAAATCCTTTGTTTCAATTTCAAATTAGTTTTTCTTATATAAAAACAACTTCAGGCTACACAATTAGCTAAATACACCACATTTTCTGTTCGGCATGTGGCATAGGCCCTAAATTCAAACTTCAGTTTAGAAATAGGATACTCGAAGGTAGCATCTGTATTACTTTCACTGCAATAGCTACAGTTGTAGCAAGGATAGGTCCCTTTAGTAGAGCTCGCTACATATTTATTGTTAGAATGCATATCTTTATAACATAATAGCTGTTTCAAAATTTCTCCCTTTTATGTGCAAACATAGGTTTATCACCAATTATATCCTTAACCTCCGAACTAGACATTAAAATGGGCTAGCTGTTTTTAGTAATCTGTTTTATAGATTGTGTATGTCTATTATACTTAATCAAATATCTAACAGATCTGATTTGGGATGTAACATTCATATTAATATTATCATTACAATTCACATTAGCAGATCTTGAAAATGGCCTTCCTACATCTGTATGCTTATTCATAGCTATAAACCTCATTTCACTCAATAAATTCTCATTATAGCCAATACACTGAAAATCTGTTGTCATATTATCTAACTCTTGGCAAAATTCTTCATCTTTGGTATTTAATATACTGGCCGGCAAGAACTGACTATATACTATACTTTTAAATGTAGAGCCTGGATGCTTCATGGATACTAACAGTTATATCTAAAAATTTCTAACAAGATGGGAAAAATATTTTATTTTTGAAACTAATGATCCTATATTGTTTAGGAGCATAACCTTATGTTTTTTTTTAATGTTTTGTTGATGCTGTGTTTTTTCTTTGGAATGATAATGTTGATAGTTTGAAAATGTATATTGATTATCTACATGAAATACACAGTTTCTTGTCTTTGATTTGAACTGCTCTATTGATAAGATTAATATTTTAGATATAACTGTTAGTATCCATGAAGCCCATTTTGATACAACTATGTATAAGAAAAATGTACAGGCGCCACAATATGTACACTCTAAGAATATGCATCAGTGTGTAAGATGATTGCATGCGGGCTTAATCACTGCTAAAATGGAGGAATGTTATTATTTACTGGAAATTATCTTGGCTCATGAGAAGATGAAAACTTGTTCTTGAGAATAGTAGATTAGTAGACCAGTACTCCAGAATCTATAGTTTCTTAATTATCCAAGTAAAACAATGTGTCCATGAATATATATATATATATATATATATATATATATATATATATATATATATATATATATAATTAATTATTTAACTTCCCAACCTTACTCTGTGCAACCTGCATTTGTTCCTTTTTTTTTCCATCCACCCAGCCTGAGATCCCATAGCAGCTCCTTATCCTTTATTTGGATGGGCCTCCTATCTCTTCAGTAAGTCAGACTCCTTGCACTCCTTGTTTTGCTCCAGGTAGTGATAGCTATCATGGGAACTTTATAGCCATGGAACTAAGTGTGAGCAGCTAGTGTAGTGACTTCAGGACATCATTGTTGTCCACATTCTTGTCATTTGCTCCACCAGAACTCACACAGGCATAAAATCTTCCCAAACCCTTGATATGTGATATGAGAGCTAATTGACAGCAACTTCATCCTATTCCTAGTCAACTCTATCAGTGGTCCAAGTCCATTATTGAATTCAAGTCACTGGTGGCATAGGCAGATGTACTGCCTCTAAGCCATTGGGCTAGTTTAGGATTACGTATAAATGGAAGCATAACATGCCATCCAGATAATTTTCACCAAATCTTGTCTTGAGATGATTGTCACTGCTGAAGTGACACCCTGACCCCATGTGCAAAATGGAAAAAGGGGTTGAGGATGGATGGATGGATGGATGGATGGAAGCATAACCTTCCATCAAAGTCAATCCAGCATTGATCAGTCAGAAATGTAAACATCAATCCACAAAAGATCAAAAAAACATTTTTTTTTGCAGAGACCAATCGCTCCTGCACCCCCACACCCCATGCCAGTTATATACATAGGTTCATAGGTTCATAGGTTTATACTAGGCTATCTGCCCTAAGGCATTTATAAGCCTAGCCCAAATTATTGTGGCTTACGCCACCCCTTATATGAAAAAATACTGTGCCCATTAGTTTGTTGTGCCTCTGTCCAGCAGTGACACAGAGATGATTCCTGGGGTAAACCTACGATCTCCCATCCACAGGTCTAGATTTCTCTTGAACAGAGTCAGCGAGGTGCTCTGCCTCACATGGACCGGGATTTTATTCCACAGCATAGGGAGTCTCTGAGTGATAAATCTATCCCTCCAGCACATCCTATTTATATCCGTGCTAAGGTTTAAGTCGCTTGCTCTAGTGGTTTTGGTGGATTTGGATTTTTGAGGTGGAGCATGTCCATTAATTCGGGTTGGACATGGCCTTGTATGTCAGGCACATGTCACCTCTGAGCAGATGGTATGCGACTGAATAGAGCTGGAGTTTCTTCAATCTGGCAGCATATGACAGATTTTGGAGTCCCTTTATCCTTTTGGTGAGGAACTTTTGGGGTCTCTCCAATTGCTGCAGATGTCGGGTGAGATACATCCCGAATGGGGCATTGTACTCGATCATTGGTCTGATAAGTGAAGAGTACAGGGGAACAATGACCTCACTATATCTGGATGTGAATCCCTTCATGATCAGGTGGGCAATGTAGAAGGTCTTTCTAACCACTTTAGCAATGTGAGTGTCAAAAGAAAGGCCACTGTCAACCTGGGTCCCCAGGTCCCTGATAACCTCTTCTGTGCTTAGTGGATTGCCACCTATATGGTAGCTTGGGGTTACCTTGTTTTTCCCGAAGGGTATGACTATACATTTTTGGCGTTTAACTTCAGGCCATGACTCTGGCACCAGCTATCTGTTTCCGTGAGTCCCTTCTGAAGGATATCCGTGTCCGATGCACTTTCCACTATGGCGCCCAGTTTGCAGTCGCCTGCAAACTTTGTCAGCCAAAGTCCTCCCATGTTGGCCTGTACTTCTGAGAAGTAGATGCCAAACAATAGGGGCCAAGGACCGAGCCCTGTGGGACACCACTTGTGACTGGCTTGGAGTCTGACACAGCGCCAGCAACTCTAACCCTGTGGGTTCTGTCCTTAAGCCAGTTTGCAACCCATCTTGTGACATATGGGTTTACATTTAAGCTGGTAAGTTTTTCTACAATACCCGAGTGGGGTATTGTGTCGAAAGCCTTGCAAGGTCAAGGTAGGCTGTATGGACTGCCTTTCCTCATCAATGGCCTTGGTGACTGTTTCAAGAAGTCAACCAAGTTCAAAAGGCATGATCTTCCCTTGACAAAGCCAAACTGGGTCGGGTCCAATGTCTGCAAGTCCCTATATCTTTGTTTATGAGCTCCATTATGATCCTCTCCATAGCTTTGCAGACTAGACTTGTTAAGCTTATGGGGCGGTAATTACCAGGGTCCGAGAGGCACCGCCTTTGTGGAGTGGGACCACAGTTGCCGACGCCACTCCTTGGGCACGTATCCTGTGGTAAGGCTGAGATTAAACAGCTGCCTTATGTGCGGGTTTAATTCCTCATTTAGCTCGTGTAGCACACAGCCGGGGACACCATCCGGTCCCATTGATGCTGTGTTTTTAGCTTTAGAGAGAGCAGCTTTCACCTGCGCATTTGAGATGTCCGGGAGGCTACACTCGGCTGGGATAGTTATCTCTCCTTTAGGGGAGAGGGGTGAAGTTTGCACTGAACCTGTCTGCCAGTATGTTGGCAATGTCTGTGGGTTCAGTGATTTTTGTATCATTTTGGACTAATTCTGAGCATATCTGGGAGTTTCCACCCAGGTTCCTAACATAGCTGAAAAAGGCCTTATGATTGTCCTTTGAATCCATGGCAATTTTTCTCTCAAAATTGGCCTTAGTTGATTTTATGAGTGCTCGTATTTTTTACTAATAATGATCAGGGGTGACTTCCCTTTTATGGATTTTGTTCTATCATGTAATAGCTTTCTCCTCTTATTGTAAAGTTTGTTAATGGCTGGGGTCCACCAGACTGGACGTTTGCCCTTTGTGGAAAGAGTCTTGGTTTTATTTGGGATTGCCTGATCCATGCAGTCCTGGAGGTGTTCATAGAAGGCATTTGTAAGGGCTTCCGCAGCTTGGGTTGTGGTTTCCTCTGGCTCAGGGGCCTTGAAGGATACCACACCAGTCTTGAGTAGTGTGAAGTTTGCTTTAGAGAAGTTCTTCACTATGGTCTTTTTTGCTTGGGGTGGGGGCGGGATGTGGATTTCCATTGAGATTAGTTTATGATCAGATCTCACCAATGAGGGATATACTTCCGGTGTGGAGCATTTTGTCCCCATGTTTGTGACAATGAGATCTAGTATATTTTCTGCATTAACTGCAAGATCACATTGCAGTGGGAAAAGAGCATAAATGTCAATTCCCACTGCACTACAAACTACTGGTGAAAAAGACAGTACTTTTTGATCAGCTGATTTTTGATCCACTGTACCAGCTTTTCACAAACTGATGTAAAAGCCAATGTAAGGTTCTGCACTATATATATATATATATATATATATATATATATATATATATATATATATAGGTATATATATATATAGGTATATATATATGTATATGTATACACACGCACACACACACACACACACACACACACACACACACACACACACACACACACACACACACACACGCACACATACATACATATACAAATTCTGAATGAAGCAGTGATGTTCAGGACATGTAGGATGTCATTCTGCTACTCAGCAGCTTTACTATATATCTGTCCATTTTATCACAGATTATTGACATGAGATTTTGAGTGCCATCCAGATCATTCTTATCAAAAATGTCTAGATATCTTTCCAGAGGTAAATATGACAGTCTGATTCTAGTGCCAGGATTGTCAGTAAACTCATGGGGTTCTGCCTGATTGTCTCATGCTACTGAATGTTCTGCATGACTTGCCTGTGTATGAAATGTGACAACCCAATGAATGAGAATTTTGCAGAGTAAGTGAGCTGTCATAGCTTTGAAATTTATTGGCTTCTTCACCATGTATGCCTTTTGTAGTCAGGGTGTTTTGAGTAATTACCATCTCTAGCCCATATGATGTCATATGACAGGATCTAGATAGAGTTGAATATGTGCCATCTTTACAATGTTTAGGCATTTTGTGACATCTCTTGCATGCCCTAGTAATAATATGAATACTCAACATCAGGTGATGCGTCCTCTAGCTGAAGAGATGCATCTTCATAAAAGTCACTATCAACAAATGTCACCCTCTCAGCAGTGGATGCAATATTTTTTTTACTCATTTTTGATTCATTAGCTTCTCCTTTACAAGTGCAGGTTTTGTGCATGAAATGGTTATAATTATAATACCTCAAGAGGAGAAGCAAAGTATTTCTTGACTCAGTGGCACAAATACCAGTTTATTTTTTTTCTCACTGCTTCCTGTGCTTTGCCAAACAATTCCCAGTAATATATGATGAATTATATGGCAAGCATAGGTTCATAGGTGTGTACTAGGCTAATAGCCCTGGAGCCTTTATAAGCCGAGCCCATAGAAGTGCCCTGGCATCATGCCGCCTGACTTTAGTTCCCAGTGCCTCTATCAAGTAGAGCCACTGGAGTGATCCTGGCATTGGATTTCCACTGTGCCTTGAAACACACACATAATTACCTGTAGTGCACCTCTGGGAAATTATCAAGTTTGATGTTATATGCATGTAATCATTTGGGGTTTTTTTTTTTTGTTTTGTTTTATCTTTTTGGCCCCTTTGAGAAGAATGACAATCTGTCTTTCCTTTCCCCATCCACTGTCTGTCTGGTTTTCACCATCTGAAGCCCAGGCCACCAATCCTGCCATAGCTGTTGGAGCATTTTCACCATCTTTGTGATAGGGGTGAACAAGAGATCCACTCCTGACTGCAGGAATTTCTTTTGTATGCTATAAATCTTCACAAGGAAAGGGATGTGCAGTGACATATACAAGTGGTCATGAGTGCTTCCTCCCATGACACACTGATATCTGCCCCCAGTTCATGCACACACATGCATTGCATCGCACTAATGCTGCTGTCCAGCTGCTGCACACAATTGAATTGAATTGAACTGAACGCAAATTTACTGCAAAAGTCCACCCCTTTCCCTTAAGTATACCCCTCCTGACCAACTCTCCATCTTCCCAAGAAACAAGTCAGACCTAGGTCACCAGTCTCACAGGAGAATGCCATGTCCATGCACCAATGACCTACATAACTGATTTGATTCTTTTTGCAGATGTTATTGTGTCAGAAGAAATCTTCTTTCTCTAAAACGTAAACTCTGTATTTCCACTATGGGTAACCGAAATGTCTGATTTGCCACAGTATTCTCCAGGATTGCTGTTAAGCTAGTGTTCTTTCATGGACAGTTTTGATTTGCTATAAACATAAGCCATTTTTTATTAAAAACAAAAAAAACACACAAGATGACTAGAAACTGTCTGTCCCATTGCGGAGAATAGCAGTCTGTGTAATTGCAGTCTATGGCTGGTAGAGCCTCACATACTTTGGATTTTCCTATTAAAATAAAATATGTCATTTAGTAAAATAAATTAATATAAGATGACTGGCAAATTCTTCTCCTTGAGGACAGAATGCCAGTCTAATAGCAATGTACGTCTTAGATAGTACTCTTAGACTGGGTAATCTAACTGGTATTCTACTAGCAAATATAAGCTCTGCTGTTAGAGAAAAATAGAAATAATTCTCAGTTGTCTTTCCTGATTGGCAATTTAATTAACAGTAGTGTTCATCTAGCACAGTGTTCTCCTACAGCATAATGAAGCAAGTATTCTCCATTACACAACATGTACACATATAACCCTTCTGTTTTCACAGAGGATTACTATCAGTTGTTCTCTTAGAAAGAATAGCAGCTGAGGTAAGAGCAGTGTATGTCAGCACAGAATTATCAAGCAAAGGGATCAGCTGGTATTCCAAAATAAAACAATATAAAATAATCACAGATTACAATTTTGCATATAAATTCCAATCCTGTTATTGGAGAAAAATATATTTTTTCACAGAAGATGCCTGGCAGTTGTCTACTGTGCTAGCTCTCATAGGCAACACCTACTAATCCAACATAACAGGACACCCTCAACCAACATTCAGAGCAAAATCAAGTCTTTCCAATACAAAACTTAGTTTGTAGGTGACATCCATTTACATGCTGCTGGGTTGTTGGTAGATGTAATTTGTTCTCTATCTGCTGCTTCAGCACCCCCACCCCCACCAGTCACTGCACATTCCTTCCCTTCCCACCTCAGTAATACATACACAGCAGGTACATTCTAAGGCCATTTCACCTGATTCATCACTTATTTGTTTCCTGTTTTTCAAGCTGTTCTGGTACAGAATGTGCTGACAGCAAACATTTTGTCTCCAATGAACTCTTCACCACTGACAGCTGTATTGTGTTCAGAAAAGTGACCCACGACAAAAATAAAATAATTTTGCCAATTTAGGTCACCTGAAAACGGGTCACTGGCTTAGTAGAACCAATCTGATCATCAAAAGATAAACAAAAATTAATAATACACTTAATTAGGCTGTCTTAAATAGACTTGACAGGAAATTTGATTTCTTGATTTCTCTGATTTCTGAAACAGATATGCATCTTGTTTTCTACTAATATTTTATATTATATTCGTCTTGAACATCCAATCTAAATCTTCAATATCAGAAAGTCATCACTTCAGTCTTTGCCCTTTATACATCTTGGATCATGTACTAGAAGTCAAAAGCAAAGTAAACTTCTACTCACTAATCACTGGCCACTCATGGGTTGTCAGGAAAACAAAGTCTTACACTGTAGTGGTCTGGAACATACCATCAAGGGAGCAAAATACTAGTTTTCCATTTTACTTTCTATATACTAAGTCAGTTCATAACTTATTTTGCTATCTTAATACACGTGTGCATCAGCTCTGTATTGAAATGACCACACTTGGGGAAATAAAAGACCAAAAACACAGGAGAAGAATGAATTTCAAAAATCCCCTCCCCCTGCACCCACTGAACTTATATAAACCAAGTCTGAGACTGACATACCTCAGAGAAAGAAGAATATTCTGAGAAATTGCATCTCAACAATATATGTTGGTCCGTTCTTTTGGCCATTCAGTCTCCATATTGCATGACTCACTCTAGTGGATCTTGACATTTCAAATGGTTACCATGTGATATATTTTGTTTTAAGCTCTATACCCTACAACTTTTACATCAAAATGTTCCATTTGCCACTGACATTTCAAATTCTTTTGCCTTTGATTTCTTATTTGCTAAAACGTATCTCAAATTTGTACCCTGTATTTTAAATGCATGGTCATAGCTGTCAACCAATCAGGGACAAATCTCAACAGAATCAGGGACAAATCCAAGAAAAATCAGGGACAATCAGGAACACTTTTAACATATTAGTTCTATTAACGTAAGGCATTAACAGAATTACCGTATGTGAATTAATATACATTTCTTGAATTAAAATAATTCTTCAGCTCTTGATTATTGTCATTATTTATTAAGCATAATTCACCACTTTTGTCCAAGAGGCACCAGTGCTAAAAGGGATTAAGAGGGTCAGAGCAAAAATTTGTGTCTTTTATTTTATTTTATTTTATGTTATTGTATTTTCTTTTGGAACTTATTTCCTCAGAAGTCCACTGAAAAACTATGGATTCTCTCCACTTCTACTTCCACCTTTTTGTCATCCATTAGTTAGTGCAAATATCAGCAGACATTATGGAGAATTCAGAGAAATAATCTTTAGTAGTGCTTTTATGGCTTCATTGGTGAGCCCAGGTAGGGCTACAATCATAAGAAGTGATTCAGAGACATGTAAGAGATAAAGCAGATCATTATTGGCTAACTAGCAAGACTGAATTAACCACAGTACAGTTAGAAGTAGTTACACCAGTGGTCCCACTACCAACCTATGCAATGCTGTTCCTCAGGTGTTGAAGCACCTAAAAACACACACACACACACACACACACACACACACACACACACACACACACACACACACACACACACACATGCACACGCGCACACACACACACACACTCACACACACACACACACACACACACACACACACACACACACACACACACACACACACACAGCTTCTCAGTAATTACCTGGTACAGCTGTAACAGCCCTGCTCCTTCCATAAACATCAATATAGTATGTTAGAGCCAGTATTTGAATCTCTCTACCACACTATATTTATCCTGGGAAAGAGTTCCAGGGAAGCATATTAACCCCAGTACAGATGTGGCTTCTTCCAACATGATTGGTGTAGGTCTACATGGTAGAGCCCTGAACTAGTCTATTGATTACATTGATCAGTCCTGTCCTGTGAGAAACTTGATTGTGCAGTGTGTTATATGTTTTTGAATCCCACCCACTCTGTTCTCTACATTATGATTAGTTGCTGGTGAACCTGCTGGTGAACATGAGAATTTATAACAATGTCCTTGCTATAGGTTAGAACCACTTACTGAATTGAAGGCCTTTACAAAAGACTGTTCCTATAGTTCTCACATTATTTAGCCTTCCCATGTAGGAAATATGAACAAGCCTTCTGCACTTCTGTCATTCTTGAGATGATCTGGAGTCCTTTGTGTACCATTCCCATCAGGTGTCATGTTTGTAATCTATAAGTTTATTAGCATGCTAGCATTGTGTAAAAGTTTAAATAAAATCTGCACTGAATTACTAGTTGTCTTTGAATGGTGAATGCAGCTATAATTAGGGAATGCAGAATTTATCACTCATATAATACTTCTCGATGTATGGTGTAGAGTTATTGCGCATTGCCATTTCATAACTGGATCTTTATTGTTTTCACAGAACCTTGCTTGCCTAACTTTTATCAGTGTGGCGATGGCAGCTGCATTTTAGTCATGGATGTATGTGATGGTGTTGCAAATTGCAGTGATGGTTCTGATGAAGAAAAGTGCTGTAAGTAATTTTAAAGTTACAAAATGCTATATACACTCCACCTCACACACTCCCGCAAACACACTCACACACCCACACATGTGCACACACACACATGCACACACACACACACACACACACACACACACACACACACACACACACACACACACACGCACACACAAACACACACTCAAACACACTCACACAGGCACACATGAGCATACACAGACATACAGACACACACATGCATGCATAAACACAAAGGCACAGACACAAAATGTTAAGGAAGTTAATTTTTGTGTCTATCACTTCAACAAAATTAAACATAATTTGGATTATCTGTATCTAGAATATCTTTGCCACACTGTGCAAAATGGAATAATTGCTGCAAATGCAGACTTGAAGAGTTAATTACATTCAACTCCAGTACAGTTACGAAGCACTTTCTATTAAAATTTCTTGGAGACAATTGAGTATAGTAAAGCAAATATGTTTTCTTTTATTTTGTTGTATTTAAGTCATTTACCAGGGTAGAATGCTGACCCATTTCCAGGTTCAACCCAGGAGTAAAGAGCAAACAAAACAAGCATAAAATTGATTAAACCAGTTATAAATAAAAGATAAGTAAAAAAATATATATATATATATATATATATATATATATATATATATATATATACAGGGACTACAATGATGCACTAAGAATTAGAGATTACAGCTAAAGGAAAATTAAATCTGTTTTTTTTTTAAATATAGGTATAGTTGTGCTACTTTGAGGATAAGAATAATGTCTTACAACATATTTACAAAATGTAGAGTAGTAGCTGGGAGGAATGATCCAAAGTGTATTGAAATGCGAAGGAGTGAAGGAATCTGAGAGTTAGCTGGAAAGGCATGTGAGGAAAAGTGGATGTTTTTAAATGCCTATTTCCAGCTTCTGTGTTACATGCACCCACTAATATTTAGCAGGTTGATCTTTTATACAGTTGTTTCTTATCATTTTCATTTGAACATATGCCACATTTTAAAACACTTTTTTTATTTTAATGAAAACCTTCAAACAAAAAAATGCACCCTAGAACACCACCATAACATATTAACTTAAAGAAAACACACAAAACTATGCACATCTTCAAATAACAATAGTAGCAATTGTCCCAAATTGACAGCTGCAAAGCAGGCATTACCTAACCTAAAATTAATGTTATCAGTGCTAAAACATGTTACAACATGTGCTCCTACTTACAGTAATTGCTATCTATTCTTGTCTTATTTTATTTCCCCTTGCAGATATGAAAAACAGCATATATGTTTTCAGAAAGCATTAACCTTTAGCCTTAAAAAGTGCTCTGGTTTTAGTAACTTGTGCCTATAGCCAACTTGTCTCCATGGAAACATAAGAACATGTATAGATACCCTCAGCAGCAGCCTTCTCAGCTCCAACTGAGCATTTATTTGGTAAAGGAAAACTTTTCATTACATTCAGTGTTCTATTTACACAAAAAAATTCTTATTCGATTAAGCCAAAAGCCTTGATCCAGTGATTCACTTATGCAAAAGTAAGAGAAAGCATATCAGCTCTCTATATAATTATCTGTGCACCTTTACACCTCATCCTCTACATCAACACATGATTACAGCATATTATACAATGACCCCCCCATTAATATTCAAAAATGTGCACGCTGATTGGTCAGCGTGCATGTTGTAAATCCGTGTTATAATGATGGAAAAAGGTCCGGTCACCCAGACTTTTTCCATTACTATAACTCACAGCAGCACTTTCTCGCTATGTTAAACGAGTTTAACATAGCAAGACAGCTTTAAAAAAAGCAACTGAGATTCTCTGTTGGTTTTTTTAAAGCTGTCTCGCTATGTTAAACCCATTTAACATAGCAAAACAGTTTGTAAAAAGCAACGGAGATCTTGCTTTCTCCGTTGCTTTTTTCAAAACTGTCTCGTTATGTTAAATGGGTTTAACATAGCGAGACAGCTTTAAAATAAGCAATGGAGATTCTCAGTTGCATTTTTTAAAGCTGTCTCGCTATGTTAAACCCATTTAACATAGCGAAACAGTTTGTAAAAAGCAACGGAGATCTTGCTTTCTCCGTTGCTTTTGCCCATAGCTCTGATGTACGGCATAGGCATACACATGCGCAATACATCAGAACTGCTGCAGAATATCAGACAGCTGCGGAAGGGCAGCAAGGAGGCATTATACAATGCTATTATTTAAGAAAAGTAATTATATTTTTTCTTAAATAATGTAATTGTATAATAGCAATAACCCACTTCTGGGTGTGGGTAATGCTGGATTTACCCACTGTTGGCTTTGTTTGACCACTCGGGCTTTGCCCTCCTGACCAAACCATGCCAACCGTGGGTAAATCCAGCATTACCCACACCCAGGCGTGGGTTATTGCTATATTAACTTAAACATGCTTTTGCCCAGCCTTTTTTCTCTTTTTACATTGTAACGCCTACATTTCATAAAACTAAAATAGAAGGGAAACATTTACTATTTTATTTTAGTATTTTTATCACATACAACAATAACTAAAATGCTGTACTATATAACATGTAATTCATATAATGAATGTTGTATACAAATACTGTTAAGAACAAAAATTGTTTTACTTTCAATTACATTTTTTCTGTTCTCCTTAGTGTCCTTCTCGACATTAATAGCATGAATTATGATATATGATTTTTACTTCACCACAAGTTTAACAAAGTCAACAAAAGTCAAGATTTCCCACTTTTTCTTGTAAAACCATATTTCACAAATGTGATCGAAGCTTTATAATCTCACACTTATTCCCTAGTTTCAATGTTGCTGGTCTTCTTTCTGTTCATCTAATTTTCCCAACCTCTAGACTGCAGTTCAGGTCCAATGTACTGATTGCTCTTGTCAGCTGATGCTTGTTTTCTGTCTCTCAATTATTTTCCTAAGTCTCTCTATGAGCTTTCATGACAGAATAATGAGAAGCACAGTCCCCTTCTGTTTCATGTCTCACTTTTTGTTAGACAACTTTTTGCATTTCCTTTCATACTTTGTCCTTCTGCCACAGATTTGTTAGGATCAACTTATTCTGCTCAATTGGTTGCATCTTTACTATTACAGGTATTGGTTGCTTTCTCCTGGCCAGGTCTAGAGCATGCACACAATGTGCTCTTTCGATTAACAAATCCTGCTGTGGAATACCAGTAAAGTTGCTTATTTGTGCTTTCATAAAATTAGTGTCATCTATTCTTTACAGTTTCTCTGGTACAGCAGAAAATATCAGGTTTTCTCTGTATGCTCTCTCCTCTAACTCTACCATTTTTGAAAGAGCACTTCTTGCGCAGTCTCATACTGAGTCAACCTTTTCTTCAGTTCGACCTTTGATTTTTGCAGTTTTATCACTTCTTCTGAATAACTGTTTATAGTTCCTTCCATTTTTTCCAGCCTTTTATTATTTGAGTTGATATACTCTATCAACTATTTCATTTATTTTAATCAGCTATGAGCACAAGTATTTATTTTTTTCCTTCAGATTACCAGAAGCTATGTTTACACCAAAACTGGAGCTTGAACTGCTTTTTGCTGAACAGCTTCAGGACTCTTCCCAGCCAATGTTTTCTTTTCCAGATGATTTTCTTTCAGGATAAGTTTCTTTTTTGTTGGCATCCAGGCAGTGAACTTAGTAGCCAGTAACTGAATTCAATAAAACTGGCAGAGATACTGGCCCTTATCTCTCACTTTCTTTTTTCACATTGGGCGAGCTGAAATTAAGATGCTGATCAATGTGCAACCATCTTAAAAGGCATCTAAAAAGTGGAAATGCTTGATACACCATCCTTACTCACGCTACTGCTCAAAATGGCCTATTCCTTTTTCTACTCTAATCCATGACAACATTCCTTACTGTTTAGCAGTCAAAAGTCCTACTACCTAACTCTATATTCCATATATAATTTCCTTAACAGTCTCATACGTTTCACTATTTGACTTCTCCTCTTAATAAGAATCATCACAGGAGCTTCTACAATTTATTCTAGTATAAAAATGTCACTATATTTCCTTATACAGTACCCTATAATATTTGCTTATACAGAACTACCAGCATTTAATAATGATATTATACCCTTTAATTTATCAAATTAGGCCATTGCACTACCTCTTACAAGTCTTTGCATAAGCTCCTGTTTTCATTTTGTATCTTTTGTATATAGTATTAAACTAGGTGGCATTTGGAAAACTCTATAGACATTGCATTGTATGTGTCTCCACTGTAATCTTTATTACCCTGTATTTTAAATGTATACAATCTCTGGTTTAATTGCATTTTAATTTATTTTGCTTTATTGTATGTTATTTTACTTTTGCATCTTATTTTGAAACTTAACTCTTCAGGCCTCCACTGAAAATGGGCATTTCGCCCAGTTCGACTTTATTGGTAAACAAATACAAATAAATACAAAGTAGATTAAAGGCATTTTGTGTTAAGCAGCCATCATGGGTTATCCGTGCAGAAGATTAGCTGTTCATGTGGAATATTTGCTGTCAAGTCTTACTGAAAGGAGGTAACATTAGATTATCTGCTTCATATAATACTTTCACTTGTAAAGCATTTAAAAGGACATCATTATGAAATTTAAGGAAAGCCAAGACTGATTTCAGTTATAACAGTAATAATTCCCATACAGTGGATATAAAAAGTGTACACACCCCTTTTAAAATGCCATATTTTTGTGATATAGAAAAATGAGGCCACAATAAATAATTTCAAAACTTTTCCCACCTTTAATGTGACCTATAACCTATTAGGGGAAAAATATAAAAGATAAAAAAAGTCCACTACGGTGGTTGCATAAGTGTGCACAACCTTAAACTAATACTTTGTTGTGTGTGCCCACTCTCAGACTAATACTTTGTTGAAGCACATTTTGATAGGAATACCAGCATGCAATGAGAAACAAATATAACAATAGTGCTATATAACATTTAAGGATGGGAAAGAGGAAGGGTAACTTTAACAATCTTCTTGAAGTATGAGAACGCAAATGGCAGTTGCTAACTAAAGTAGATAAAATACCTTGGCTTAATGATGCAATTAATTTAAAAGTTATTATCTGCTACACAGGTCACTTGACTGTTATCAAAGTCGTGGTTTGCTGTTTTATAATATCATGTGACTGTCAAAGTGCTTTGTAGTTTTCATGGATTTTCTCAGCACTCATTGCATTAAGCTCAATTTGCCTTTATTTGTAGTGTGTATTGTTTATGGTTTCTGTGTATCTTTTCAAACACCAGATCTATTTGTTTTTAGATGCTATCAATAATATATATCTCTGTATTATTGCTAGCCATTTTACTTTAGCAAGTACTAATTGGTGATATTCTCTTTGAGAGGCCAGTGTGATAATCTTTAGTTATTATTAGTTGTTGTTTGAAATAATGTCAGTCTTTTCTTGAATGCATTTGCTATACTCAAGCTGGGCAACTAGAATCCCCTTACCTATAGCCATTCATCCTGATGAAGCTAGAAAGTGTGAAAACATTATGCCCACATAGTAATTTCTTGATTTTGGACATGGTTGAATTGACATAGTATTGGAAGTGGATAAATGAATGAAGAAGCCAGGCTCATAGATATTTAAAGTGTGTGATGGTTTCAACTAAGTCTTGAGTGTTGTGCAGAATACACCAATGATGAAGAACTATTGAAACTTTCTCTGGTCCTAAAAATCATGGATTTCATTTTCTTTCTATTGGTAATAAATTGCTGTTTAACAACCTTTGTGCGTGTTGGGACAGCTCATCATATAGATCATGTTTGATGCTACAGTGGGAAACAATGTCACCATATGTGACCATGTCATTTGTATATAATAAAACTGTGGTCTGTGGAAAGTCTGTATGAAATGTTTATTGATAAGCAATGAATATAATACAGAGAGATAAAACTGATCCTTCTGGGACATCTTTAATGAGTGTGGAGTAAGAAGCAATATATTCAATTGGAATTTTAAAATTTCTGTCACTAAACAAGGCTTTCAACTATGATAGTGTGTCTCTGTTTTCCCCTGCTCTACTGATTTTAGCAATAGCTCATGATGTACAAGGTCAAAGGCCTTTGTGATATCATTGAATACTGAACCCATTAAGAGATCTTTTATCCATATTTCAGAAGATATAATCTGTGAGTATAAAGGACTATCACAGTACTCTACTGTTTCCAAAATCCATACCAATGTTGTGAGAGGATACTACATTTCTTAGTATATTTGTTGAATTGAGTAAATTCTATTTTTTTCAAAGATCTTTCCAATGGGTGGCAGCATGAATATTATCCTAAAGTTTTTTTTAATATTATCAGGTTTGGCAAGGAAGGAGATAGACCTAACAATAACAGTTTATTTTTCATCAGGCAGATGTCATAGTGGTGATGGATGGAAGGAATAGTATGTTCTTTGTGCAGTATAATAAATCAGAACAATAAGCAATCAACTCCTGTGGGGGCATCTGATGGCATTTCATCTTGGTAAGTTGAGATCTTGCCATTTAAGGACAATTGTCTTAATTGCCTTTAACAAGAATTTGGGCATGTAGAGAGGAGATGCAGGTTATGGAATCAGTGAGGTTGTGTGGGTAGGGTGTTAGAGGGAATGTGGAAAATTATTTAAGAAATAAATTCTGTAGGGGACAGGGTTTCAGCTGAAGTGGAGGATTTGTCACCTTTTAGACTGTCTTTATATTAACAGCACCCGGTTATGCATTGTACATAAGCATTTCTAATTACTTTAAGATAATTTGTAGCTTTGTGGCCAGGTTCCTAACAAAAATTAATTTATCTTAATTATCCCATTGAATCCAGGCTGAATGTCCTATGTTGCAGAAAGCCAGGATTTCAAAGTAAGCAACTGATATACATTTATTCTGGGGCAGCATAAATAGTTTGGGGAAATATTCATTTCATAGTTATAGCTATACATGTTAGAGAAGATATTACGTTAGAGGGACTGTCATTCCTTAGAATGGGTTGACAATTTTGGTATGTTCTTCCATCAAAGCTGATTTTTTATGTATTTATTTTATTATTTATTTACTTATTTTAAGATTTAGGATGAAAGGTAATTAATGGGTGAGGGGAAGCTTGCTTTTGCAATTTCTAACATTGGTGTTATGAGGCAGTAATCACTAATGGTAGAGATTAAGATTTTGATCTCTTGAGATTTTTTCAGAACTTTTTAATAGGTCAAGAAGGTAGTAATTTCTTCATTTAAAGATAGGTCTAGTAACATTTTTTTAATTAGCCGTGTTAGGCTGAGGTCAGTGAAGAAGTCAACCATTTCTATGCTGGATGGCTTAAGAAGGTTCAGATTTAAATCCCCCAGAACTAAAAGAATTTTGTGTTGTAAAAGAACTGTAGGCTTTGATAAATTAGAAGTTTGGAGTTAATGGTGCTGGTAGGTAGAGGGAAGTGGGCAACTACACAAATGAATGCATGAGTTATACAGTTCTAAATTGAGATCTTGCCATTTAAGGTCATTAACATTTTGGATGTACGTTGTCCAAGTACTGATGTTTTGATGTTGATTCTGATTAGGACTAGGATATTGCCTCCCACTCTAGTTCCAAGATCTAGCATTAAAGAGATAACTTTAAGTGTGAAAGTGATGTTTAAGTCTGGGGGTGTCTGTCTTAACCCATGTTTTAGTAACTTCTGTTGTGGGAAAACTACTCATGTACCAACTCTTGTGCTCAATGTTTTCTGGAATTCATAAATTCCAATGCCTTAGATCAACGTTTCCACACCCCCACCAGGGGCAGCAATATCCTAGACCTGATCATTACCAACATGAGCAACCGGTGTTCCACACCAGAGGTCAGTTCCTCGTTGGTCAGATCCGACCACAAGCTAATCAACCTATACATCCACATCTCATCCCCACCCCCCATTAGGGAAACAACTGTAAAACATTTCTCCAAAGCCAACTTCATGCTTCTTAAGACAGAAGTGGCAAACTTCACTACACCCATGCTGATGGACAGTAGAGGTATGACTGCTGAATCCTATACAAATGCACTTTATAAGCACTTACACAAGTGCATGGATCGTACAATCCCTAAGAGAACCAAGATGTTATCCTCTAAAAAAAAGGAAGCCAATCTGGTGGTCCCCTGCCATAAACAAACGCTACAATAGAAGAAAGAAACTGCTGCAAAAAAGAGTAAAATCCCATGATTGGAGGAACTCCGTGGTCAGCCTCAGAAAGAAGCTGAGATCCCTCATAAAATCCTCCAAAGCTAGTTACAAAAACAAAATTGCCACTGATTCTAAAGACAACCACAAAGCATTCTATAGCTATGTCAAGAATCTCAATGGCAACACTCAGATCTGCTCTGAGTTACAGCACAATGGCACTAAATATACAGAACCAACTGATACTGCCAACATCCTGGCAGATAGGTTCAGTGCTAACTTTACCCCTCTCTCACCCCCTAAAGAGCCCATCTCTATACAGGAAGAATGCAAAGTTCCTGTAATCACGGCTGCACAGGTAAAAAACTCACTCTCCAAAGCCAAGAACACAGCATCCATAGGACATGACAACATCCCAGGCTGCGTTCTACATGAACAACAGAACGAAATGGCACCACACCTAAGTACCATGTTCAATCATCGCCTCACCTCAGGCTTTATGCTTACTGAATGGCGCACAACAATGGATATCCCACTCCACAAAGGGGGAGCCACCACGAACCCTGGAAACTACAGCCCCATCAGCCTGATGAGCCTGGTCTGCAAGGCTATGGAATGTATCATCATGGAACTTATAAACAATGACATTGGTAATCTCCAAACTCTGGACCCTACCCAGTTCGGGTTTGTAAAAGGCAGATCATGTCTCCTAAACCTGATAGACTTCTTTGAAGCGGTCACCAAAGCCATAGATGAGGGCAAGGCGGTTCACACAGCCTATCTAGATCTTGCCAAGGCTTTCGACACCATCCCCCACTCTGGAATTATAGATAAACTCACTAAACTACGTATAAATACCTATGTCACAAGATGGTTTGCCAACTGGCTCACTGACAGAACCCACACTGTGAAAGTAGCAGACTCTAAATCCAACTTCAGACCAGTGACAAGTGGAGTACCACAGGGTTCAGTCCTGGGTTCTCTCCTGTTTGGTATCTACTTCTCTGAAGTACAGGCTAACACAGAAGGTCTTTGGCTAACAAAGTTCGCAGATGACTGCAAACTAGGAGCCATAATCAAAACTCTTAATGATGTAGCCATCCTACAAAAGGGCCTCACTGAGACAAATGCCTGGAGTCAAAGCCATGGCCTCAAGCTCAATGCCCAAAAGTGCATTGTCATCCATTTTGGAAAAAAACTCTGCACCCATGAACTACCACATAGGCGATAGTCTATTTAACACTGAAAGTGTGATAAGAGACCTTGGGACCCAGGTGGACAGTAGTCTCTCCTTTTATAATCACATTGCCACAGTAGTCAGGAAATTCTTCTTTGTGGCACACCTCATCACAAAAGGTTTCTCATCCAGGAAAAAAGAGGTCATTGTTCCCCTCTACTCATCACTCATTAGACCCATTATAGAGTACACCACCCCTTTTGGTATGTCCCTCACAAGACATCTACAACAACTGGAAAGGCTGCAGAAATACCTCACAAAGAGGATTACCAGCCTCAAACAGATGCCCTATGCAGACCATCTCAAAAAACTCCAGCTTTACTCTATCACATATTGCCTACTCAGAGGTGATCTCTGCCTAACATACAAAGCAATGTCAAACCCAGAGCTATTGGACATGCTCCACTTAAAGAAATCCCAATCCCCTCTGAGATACATGCTCTAGGGACCTAAACCTTGTCATCACAATAAACAGAACATGCTGGAGGGATAGATTCCTGTCCCAGAGACTTCCCATACTCTGGAACAAACTACCTATCTATATCAAACAAAGCTCCTCATTAGCACTCTTCAAGAAAAGTCTTGATGATTGGATGGGAAATAGGAAATTCACCCCGGGGATCACTTCTGTGGCTCTGCTTGACAGGGGCACAGGAAAATAATTTTCTTGGGTGGCAAAAGCCAGGGTACTATTTGTCTAGGCTTATATAGGCCCTTGGGCTGAAAGCCTAGTACCTACCTATGAACCTAAGAACTAGGGTGTGTGAAAATAGGAATGAGTCTAGCCCATTCCAATTTCTTTAGTGTGTTTCATGCATTAAGTATGGATATTTCTAGTTTGCTTTTACATATTGATATGCTGCATTGACTGGCATTATGTGTTGACAGAAATCCTGTTTTTCTTTCAAAAAAGCTATGTATTCTAAGTATGTCAACAACCAAGGTTAATTTTATTCAGACTTTGAGAAAATTGTAGATGTAAGGCAGTAGTAAAGGAATTTTCTTATTTATGTTCCTAGAGAGAGCTGAGGTTACAGTTTAGATGACAAGAGTGATTATTATGGCTGTCATAAATTATATTTACAAGATAATGTTATGTAATGGAAAATGGCTTGGAATATTGTGTCAAGTTATGGTATGATGAAATGGGTAAGTTTCTTAGTATTGGTCAAGACAAGAAGGATGTAGAAGAAAATGAGATATGGCCTTTTATGTAAGTTTAGATATTATATGGTATTGATATAAGTCAGATACAGGAGGTTTAGAAAATGTTCTTAGATTTTTATATAGCTAAGAAAACTACATATTATATGTTATTGCAGTCATTCTGAGAGGGGACATTGCTTAAATAGTTGTATTACATTAACCGTCATTGTTGTGTCATATTTGGGAGAGGTTGGGGAGCAGAAAATTAACTTGGTTAACTAGTGTTATTAGAGAGGTACTGCCTATAACAATACAGTAAGCTCTCAGCTAACCAGAACTCAAGCAACTGGCAGTCTCAGGCAACCTGCAAAAAATTTTCGAAGAAATACATTACAATTTTCACATATTGCACTTTCTGTTTTCCCCCTGCAGAAACATAACTTATGTTTTTAGAGCTTTAAAGTTTTAAAAAGAAAGAGCGGAATAAATTCCCTCTCTCCCCGACCTGAGAACAAGTCAAACCAAACAAATAGTACAGGGTACAGTATCAGTCAGACCTATTTTTGATAGTAACTCTGAAGCAACCAGAAACTGCAGTTATCCAGCATCTACCTATCCCCATGGGTGCCGATTAACTGAGAGTTTACTGTGTGTGTGGGTTTTGTTGTGTTATTTGGGATGGTAGCACATTTCAGCAGGTTCTTACTGTGTATGAAATAAGTAAGACAGGGGATCAGAGGATAACTATTTTGGTGGTGTAGATGTGGATAATGCCATGGGGATTGTGTTTTAGAATGAGGGTGAGATAATGTTAAAGTGAAAGAGACTAGAAGAGTATAATTGCAGTGAGTGGTGGGGTGGCTGGAGAATGGGGACAACAGAATGGTTAAGGGGACCAAACTCTCTGCTTCAGCAAGGCTGTGAGAAGCCAGCTGTTCTGTAGTAAATTTAGGCAATGAAATGGACTTGAGTATAATCCAGTTATGCCTAAGTACCTAAATAACAAAAATAAGTACACTGGGCTGAATAAATCCACATGAAAATAAACTAGACAAATTATGGTTATGAGATAGACTGAAGCACAAAGCTAGAGGTGCAAGGTAAACATACCAGAAGATGGTAAGGTTGCCAGTAATCAGGAAAACAGAAGTGAGAAAGCTAACATGCAATGATAAAAATGACAGGATGCATTAAAGAGACCACTGCTATCTATATACAGTGCATGTAAATAGATGAAATCTTGTTCTCAATGCCCAAAAAGGCTCTCTTGATAAATAAAATATGCAGGCATACAAATTAATCAGGGAATTATACTTTGCACCTGCATATAACATTCTGCTGTAAGTAGATAGTTGCCAAAGTCAATCAGTGTGTTCTTTCTCTCAAGCTGGAGCAGCAGGCTTAGAGCTGTATAAAGAGCAAGGTTCATTAAATATGTGATGTTTCAAGTGACATTTTGCAGCAAATTGATAGTTACCAAATCCTCAAAGTCTGTTCCTCCTCACAAACTTGGGTAGCACGCTTAGAGCTGTGTGGAGAGCAGGGACCATTAAACCTTGGCCTTTCATGATAGCACCCTATGACAGTCAGATAGTTGCAAAAGGCACTGAATGTGTTCCTTCTCTCAAGCTGGGGAAATAAGATAAGAGTTATGTGGAGAACAGGAAATATTATGTTTCATACCCATATTTAATGGAAACGCAATACTTCTTAAATACATCAAAGTGTGTACTATGAACAAGTACACATTTTATTTATATGCTCAGTATATATTTGAATAAGTACAAATGCAGATTTATAGCTATTTTGTACACATCGTTATATGAACAGAATATAGAAAAAGGCACACAGTTAAATACCTGCAAAATGTTTAAATCTGCATAATACAGGGTTTAAACCAAATGAGTACAACTATTACTGAGCACATTCAATACCTTCTCTACATGCAAAGGCAGCAGAGCAACTGTATGTATATAGTGTACTGTGGAATGTGATTTAAGTGGAGCATCACTGTTCAGATTTGTATTTTTCAGAACATTCCAAGTTTACAAGTAACATCTTGATAACAATGTTCAGCACAGTACTGAGGGACAACCTTCCGGTCAAAGAAAATGTGATACAAACTGTTTTCTACTTCTCTTTTCATGCCTTTTCCCACTCTGACCATCATTGCTTCCACTGACTACTCTATATGGTCCATTCATTCTCTCAGGAATTAAACCACTTAACAGTAACAAAAAGTCATCCCAAACATGGCTTTAAATCACTATATATAGAAGTAACTATTAAAACAGAAGGTAAGAGCTTTCACAGAGTAACCTCTGCTTCATCAAACCATGACAGAACACAAAGTCTAGGTACTATTTAAAATAAAAACTCAACCAGTCACAGAAAGTTCACCAATCATGTGATGACATTAATAAAAAAAAAAAACTCTGAATCAATAAAAGCAGCCTACAATTTGTTAAAGACATAGCTTCAGAGCTTATGCATGACATTTAGCATGTCTTTGTTACACCTGTACATTCAAGCAAGTTCCTGGTATTGTTTCTGCTTCTACATTTAATGCATTTAACTATGTTTATGGTCAGGTTTGAAGCAGCATATAGGAACTGCTTGATGTTTATTATGATTTATTACTGTGTTTGGAATAAGTTTAACAAATCTTTATATTTTTTGATGGGAATATTGTTTTTATTGCAATGTCTTTTATAAAAGTGAAGTTCATGTGTTTATTTCTTGAAAGTGAAAGTTGGCTATGTATATTTGATTCGGGAACTAGGTATGACAAGACTACATTATATATATTCATGAGATGTTTCTATTGGAAGATTTGAATTAATTACCTACTTACTTTTACTATATAATTGGTCTTTATTTTATTGTTCATTGTCTGAAGAAGTCTGTGCATTAGATGAAAAACATGTTGTGTTGCATCCGTTTTACATGCTGTTTGTAAATAAACCATTGGATTTTATCTCGAGCTGTCCGGTGCATTGTTTCTCCTCGTGCAGTGCTTTTTGGTGTTTACTGGTTTTGGACTTGCACTGTTCTTCCTTGTTTTGTTGTTATTATCCTCTGCAGGAGTATAGATTGTCATATTTGTCTTACTACTTTTATAAATTTCTTTCATGGTGCGTTCAACCTTTCATTGTAGTCCATAACTTAGGCCATACCAGCAGGACCTTTCAATCCTCTTACAAAAAAAAAAAAAAACATATTATAGTGATACAATGCAATCGTAAGTGAGCAGGCATAGATTTCAACATACATGATTCTAAGATGGCCGCCAGCTAGTTAGCACATACTTCAGCTTGCTCCAAATACTATCTATTAATCTAACCCCATTTAAGGCTACCACTGCTGCAGAAATCTACAAAAAGCATCTCCTGTGAAGACCAAACTATCTCCCAAACTGAGATAATCTTATTTTCAAATTCTGAATTAAAAAACAAGAAATACATACCTTGGGTCTGGGAGGTGACTAAGCAGCTACTCCTGTACATGTGCTTGGGCCTGCAATTAACAAGAGGTAGCTATAAAGAAGAAAATAAACAAGTTTTTTCACACAACAAAGGAATAAATGAAACAAATAGAAACACACACATCAAAGACAAGAATATCTCTAATTGCATCTCCTGAGAAAGAAATTAGTTCTAAGAGACAGAAAACTACTAACATACAAGCTGAAGCTACAATGGATCATCTGAAACCAAAAACTGAACAACCCTTTGACATGGAGGAATTAAAAGAAGCCTTGATACCTCTGCAAACAGAAATACAATCTTTTTCTTCAAAACTCACAGCATTTGGAAACAACTTAGATCAAATATTGACCAGACTAGATAAAAATGAGGCTAGAATACTGAGTAATGAGACAAAACTAGAAGAAATACAGAAAGCTACCACCATTGCTGAAAGCTCAGTCAGGAAATCCAACAAAAACTGATTGATCTATAAGCTAGAATAAGAAGAAATAATGTATTGATCAGAGGCATCCCAGAAAAGTATGAACAATCACAGCTAACTACTATGGCAAAAGAAATCTTTGACCTTCTTGAAAAAAACAAAGAACTAGCTCAAACAATTGTTATAAAAATAATACACCAAGCTTTACGAAGATCTCAAACCCTGGATGCCCCCAGACAAATATATGTAAGGATTCTAAATGCTGCACATGCTCAAGCAATAATTCAAGCTGCAAAAAAAAAAGACAATACATCATATGGAATGGCTGCAAGATAACTTTTGCTCAGGACCTGCCTCTACAAATAAAGCAACTAAGACAAGTTTTATCACCTTACTGCACTTACCTAGTTAGCAAAAATATAAGATTTCAAATGAAATATCCAGCGACTCTACACTTTCAATACAATGGCTTAAATTATGCAGCAAAAAATAATGAAGCAAAAATGGCTTTTCGTAAAGCCTTTAAAGAATTGCCAAACAAATTAACATGAAGAAATTAGCTTTTCTCTAAAAACGCACCTAATGCAAATAAACTAATCATCTAAAACATCTGTATCTGCCAAACTGAACCAAACAACAAGATAAATTACTTAAATTACATCCCTTGCATCTCGTTTAAACATGCTAAATCCAGGCCTAGAAGCATCTCCACGCTGCTGCGAAAGAACTACAAACTCCCATAATCCCTTGTGACTGCAAACCAGGAAAAGCAAGCAAACTAAGGTCAAAAGAACATCTACGACGTCCCTCTAAGGCCAAAACATCTCAAAAAATGTGTTTGCCAAGGAAAATGAAAGTAAAGCTTCTACATATCTGAAACCTTTGGAACTGTACCCTAAAGAATAAAAAAATGAAGAATTTCATGTCAATGGTGATCGGACGGTAAATCCAGCTTAGAATTAAAGTACAGCAGTCTAAACATATATTTAAAATATAATGTTTTTCTAAATAATTACAAACTGGAAAAATAAATAAACTCCTAGGTCAGATGTTGTAGCAGATGCTGTAGCAGTAACAAATAAGTAGTATTTATTAGTCCTTATAAATTATGAAGTTGGGTCTGTTGTTGTTTTGTTCTTTTTTTTAATATTATATTTTTTAAACAAGTATGTATCTACAAACTGCAAGTATACCAATCTAGATCAGCAGAGACTATAAAAGACTCTAGATATTGTCTGACCAATAATATGGGATGTTCGCTGTATATGAGTTTCATACATATAAAACAATTGGATAAACAGGAGTATCATCAATCCTTAATGTAAATATTGACCCGACAAGCAAGAACTGCTGTATTCTAAAAGAAGGACTGTGTTTGAAATCATCAAAATAAGGAGCATGCAAAAGAAACTGAAAACTATAACAAGTCATTTTCAATATGTGCATGTAATTGTTTTTTTTGTTTGTTTGTTTTTTCTTTGTTTTGTTTTTTGTTTTTTTTTTTTTTTGTGAGTAAGAAAGAAATGTTATGGTATACTTTTTGAAATGCAAATATTTAAAGGTTTCTTGCAAAGTTAGTTATTTTTTATTTAGTTAAAGGCATTCTACAAAATGCCCAGGTTAAATACTTTCAAATGAAGAAAGGCTTAGTAACCATATTTTTTGCTATTACCTATATATTGGTTTTGGACAAGCTGTTATATGTGTTGCTATAATTTTGCTGGGACTTAGAATGACAGGAACATTTTGTAATACAGTTGTAAATGTTCTATTTATCTCTCTTTCAGTTAGTGGGCTAGTGTGGGTAAGCACGGGGGGGGGGTCTGAAAGGGAGAGATGTCACACACATTCATATCATTGACCTACATCAAAAACTTTAAGAAGAATTTAAAGTTGCATATGTCCCTATATCTATCTATTAGCTCACAAAATTCATCATTCTGTTGATAAATCTCTTAGATGGTTTCTGTAGATTCATGGAATGTGAAGGGCCTACAAAATAAGAAAAAGAAGAATCTAGTAATGCATTTAATTTTCAAATCCAAGGCAGGGAAACTTTCATTCAAGAAACACATATGTTGAAAGAACAATGGGAGAAAGATACAAAAAAATGGGTGAAACATATTGTAGCTGCTGGTGACAGTACAGCTTCTAGAGGAGTTGCTACAATAGTTAAAAAATCATTTGATGGCACTATAATGAAGAGTAGTTATGACCCAAATGGTAGATGGTGTTGTTTTACTTGTGAACTGCCTATGTTTAAAAAAACCTTTCTTAGTCTTAAATGTATATACCCCATGTTTGCATCAATTAACCTACCTATATGAGAGATACAAAATTTTAGAATTTAGAATTTTCCTATTTATACATTATAGGAGGTGACTGGAATATGATAATTAATCCAGAACTAGCTAGAACAAATAAAGAAAACAAGCAACCTGTACAACTTACTACATTAATAGCTGAAATAATAGAATATTTCAAGCTTGCTGACCCTTTTGAAAAGGATAGAAGTAATCCATCAACCAGTAAATTCACTTATTTTTCACCATACCACAAGTCTTGGTCCAGAATAGACATATTTTTAATTTCTGAAACTTTACTAAATAATGCAGTTACCTACAATAGTGAACCCAGAACAATATCAGGCCATGCAAAAGTAAACATTACACTAAAGATGGATAGCTCCACACAAAGATCCCAAACACCATCAAACTGGACTTTAACTACTAACTTATTAAAGGAAAAAGAAGTCTCACAGGAAATCTTTGACATTCTTGCCCAAGCTAAAAATAACCTAGAGATAGCAGATATACCATATGATATTTAATGGGAAGTGACAAGAGCCGTTATTAGAGGAATATTAATCCAAAAAGCCACTCATTATAAAAAAATTAAACAAGGAAAAAATAAAAAAATAGAATCAAAATTAAAAAGTATAGAGTTAGAATTACAAATTAAACACTCACCAGAATTTGAAATTCAAATGATTACCCTACAAGGACAACTACATGAAATTCAAACACAACCATACTCTTTCACTGAAATTAAAATTCTCCACAAGTATGCAGTAGGCTTTATGATTAGCAGATATGGGACAACACACTCACCATTGATTCACTCATCAGTTTAAAAGCAAATGATAAATGCCCTAGCTATGCACAATTCCCTTCAAAGCGTTGGCAAGAATCATAAACATAAAAAATTTCCCTACCAAAATAAAGTAACTAAATTACAATAACAAAACTCTAGATATGGTCAAAGAGAATATAATGGCTTTTGAAGAGATTTATCAAAAACTATATGGCCCACACAACCAGTACAATAAATTACTATTCTATCAATTCACTGAAGAACTGCAATTTCCAGTAATAAATGAAACACAAATAAATAATCTTAAAGTCCCTATAAATGTAGAGAAAATCATTGCTGCTGGAATGAGCTGAAACCAGGTAAATCACCAGGGCCAGATAGATATGTGGTGGAGTTTTATAAGACTTTTAAGAAACAAATAGCTCCAATACTATTGAAAGTATACGAATACGTAATAAAGGATAGAATCAAGGACCTGTATATCAACAACTCAAAAACTATACTCATACCAAACCCAACTCAGATGCATGAATTCCAAACAACTACAGACTGACAGCACTCATAAATATTGATATCAAAATTATATCATCAGTCTTAGCTAGCAGAATCAAAAAAATTCTACCTTTCATTATATCTTCTGAACAACTAGGCTTTATGATTAGCAGATATGGGACAACACACTCACCATTGATTCACTCATCAGTTTAAAAGCAAATGATAAATGCCCTAGCTATGCACTATCAATAGATGCATCTAAAGCTTTTGACAGCGTAAACCTTGATTTTCTATTCAAGATACTCAACAAATTTAGCATTCCTGATAAATATATAAACATGGTGAGGGCCTTATACAACAGTGCTACGACAACACTATGTATAAATAAAAAGCAATCAAAACCTATTCCAATTATTAATGGTACAGGGCAAGGATGCCTACTATCACCATACCTGTTCAATATATACATTGAAACTCTCCTCCTTAAAATACCACAAAGAACATACCACCAATTTATGAATATTTCTAAAATCCCAATAAAGTATACAGCCTTTGCTGATGACCTTAATATTTACTTTGAATTCCCAAATACTGATTTAAACAAGATTTTAAACTCCATTGAAACATTTTCAAAAATATCTAACTATGCCATTAACCAAAACAAGTCCGTCATATTCTCTTTGAATACTTTAGGACACAAGGATTTTATTTCCCCTTAACTGAAATAAAAGTCAACTACACTCTCAAATATCTGGGCATCATGTTCACTCACCCCCAATCTGATTTGACTAAAAAGAATCTGTTTAAAACTTGGGCTAACATCACAGAAATTACTAAAAGATGGTTAAATCTTAACCTATCTCCACTATCTAAGGTGGCTATAGTTAACATGAATATTCTTCCAAGATTACTGTTTCACTTTAATGCTATTAATCAAAATATAGCACATAACTTCTTTTCCAAACTTCAAACACTACTAGGGAAATTTATTTGGCATTCTAAAAATACAAGAATAAAATACTCTAGATTAACATTACCCAAACAGAAAGGTGGCCTAGGATTATCTGATTTTCAAACATACTATGACATTATAAATGCTAGTTGAATTATACAAATAGCAAATTATGAATCATCTAATAAAGCATGGTTTCCAATCTGGATTAAATTATATTATAAACATCTGATATCATCAAATTTAAACCCTAAAGCAATACCCTTTCTAAACTACAAGAAACTAAGGTATTCTAAAATCCACCCCATAATCATAAGAAATACATTACTATTTCAAAAGCTGTTATCCTCCCTTAATCTTAAGGATACTTTGTTACTAGGACAACCAATACACTTAAACCCTAATATTAAATTAAATAACACTACGCTAAACCTGAATCAATACCCATTAATTAAAAATACCACTGTATGGGACTTCTACCAAGGCAAAAACCTTTCAATCAAAAATATAAGGCAAAGATTAGAAGTAAATAAATGTTATAACACTATTATCAAGCAAATACTATATCTGATCAACACAATTGCTACAAATGTCAAAATAGGCAACTAAGATATGTAGCTATACCAACAAATTATTAACCTATTGCTTTCTAGATCCAAAATGCTATCAAACACATATAGATTAATAACAAGGATTAAATACCAAGATTTGCTCCTATACTCAAAATATTGGGAAGGAAAAAATAAGATTACTGTTGACCAAAAATCTGCTGCAGTTGAACTCACCTTGAAATTAACCCCTCTCAAAAAATTAATTTATATCCAAATTATGATTAACAATAATGCCGACATACACCATTCTTTCTGAGTAAAATTAATCCTTCTCTCTCTCCTTTTTGCCCCACATGTTCAAACAGAGCAGAGGATACCCTTCATATTTTCTGGAGCTGTAAGAATGTTTACAAATTATGGTGCTCATTAAGAATCAAGCTAGAAAAAAAGGGATACACTAAATCTACCCTGTCATGGAAAATTGCTATTTTACATGTATTCCCCACCAACTTTTCACATGAAAACAAACATCATAGTAACATTGTGTGCAATGATGAAGTCATACATAGCTCAAAATTGGCTAGACAGATCTAAAATTACATGGAATGAATTTAAAGGAATGGCTATGAAATACATATTAGCCAGTAAACTAATCACAGGAAACAAAAAAAAAAAAACTATCCTGTTATCAGACATATTGGAAAACACTTACAGAAATCTTAAGGTAAAACCAGTCTTTAGACAAGGGACTACAGCATCACTACTACTCTAAACAAATAAGGAAAATAAAATAAAATAAACATAAGCATAACTTTGACTCATCTTAAACTAGGAAAGGTCTAGGAAGCTCAAACATACTGAACATCAGAGGTGGCATCAACTGTATATAGTGTACATAGTTATTACAAGATACAATTAAAGTTAGGTATGCTATAAAATTTTGACAAAACTGTTTCAATGACAGATTCTATTAAGATTAAAATATCTCTGAGTAGATTTTGTGTTACAATTTAACGTGAACAGTTAAAATGTTAGCTAATTCTGCATATTGTTAACTGAACACTGATGGTATATGTCCTATCTATGTTATTATTTTTATTGCAAATTGATATTCCATGTATCTTGTCCTTAATTATTTTTGTTCTATTACTTTTTTGTATTAAAAAAGAGGAAAATGCAATAAAAATTATATTTGAAAAGAAAAAAAAGATTTCGGCATACACATAAAACTGGATTCAGACATGCCTTTTGTATAACATGCCAAAGCCGGCAAAGAATGTATCATATCCACATCAGTGCTAAATGCCTGGTTAAAAAAAAAAAAAAAAAGAATTGTGCATGTCAGGAGGTTTTTAGTTTTCCATATTGTGAAATGAATGGTTTAATGAAGTGCTTATTATAGCAAATTTCATTTCTGAAGTCCACTGAATCACAGTGGATTAGATATTTCTTCAAGTGAGCTTGGTGGTAAAGTGCCCAGAAAAAAAAAAACAGTGTGCTCCCAGCAAAGTGTGGGGTACATTCATGTACCCCATTTTACAGCCCAGCACTTGCTCAGACCTAGTAGCAAGCACTAATATACCCTGACACTGATTGCCCAGCAGTTCAAGGCTCTTTATTCACCTCTCACCAACCAAGCAACTAAGCAGCTCACCCTACTATTCAGGCATGACCAAAGGGCAACTTCAGGTGCACTCTCCAGTCCAGCTGGTGAATCTGGGTATCCTGAGGCAATGTTACAACTGCCTCATGTACACAAACAACCCTCTCCTCCTACCACAAAACAGTAACATATACGAGAGATGCAATTATACAGCCAAACTGGAAGCTAAGCTGTCTCCACCCAAGACTGGAACAGACAGTCAAAAGGAGAAGGTTAACACTTACACCACAACTCCAGTCGCACACAGACCGACTAAAACAGCACTGGCAAACAATACACATAAATACACAAAATCATACTCAGAGACTCTAAATAAAAACCTGCAAAAGCATCAGAGACCTCCAAAGCAAACACCCAAACAACCTGCACTTCCCGTCACAAACCAGATAACACATAAAACACAAAATCAGTGTGCCGCACAATCACAGCCCTTAAGGTAAAATAGCATACCTAACACACTAGTAATAGGTGACTCTATAGTCAGGCACACTGACGTCTCACTCACTAGGCTGGACAAGCAGAAGGTTACTGTTAGCTGCCTGTTAGGAGCCAGAATCCGCTACATAACACAAGCACTCAGGTCACTCCAGAACAAGTACAGATATGACTCTGTCATTGTTCATGTTGGTGTGAATGACCTGAGACGTACCTCCCTGGACTACATGAAAAGAGACATGGAAGAGCTCTCTAATCATGTAGCCCAGGCTGGTATGACCCTGACCCTGAGTAGCATCCTGCCCTCACCAAGAATGATACCTCAGTATAAAGAAAAAAATGATCAATTTCAACAATTGGATAAGCTTCTGGTGTCATTCAAAAGGGATCCAGTGTCTGTCAGCCTGGGATGACATGCTCGATAAGCCACGTTGCTTCACAAGAGACGGCTTGCACATGTCACCCCTAGGCTTTCGAATACTGGCCAAGGCTCTTGCTGCCCCCATAGTGCCTTTTTTAGGCAAGGCTTAAAAGTCAAACCCACCTCCGTAAACAGCACAATTAACAAAAAACTGAGGGTTATGCTACTCAACGTCAGGAGTTTAAATCTCAAAATGCACGTGCTCGAAGCACTCCTCAGTATGGAGAACATTGACATCTGTGCAGTAACTGAAACCTGGTTCAAGGCTCCAGGGAGCATCCCAGCACTACCAGGCTACAACTCATACCACACATTTCAGCCACAGAACACGGACCGAAACACAAAAGGAGGGGGGTGTATCCATATTCATCAAGGATACCTACACCTCCAGGTTAGTGGCGCAGCATGATACCTCTGAGATCATCCATGTGCAACTAACATCGGGCAAATCTGCAATGCAAATTGTGGCCTGCTACAGATCACCCTCCATGACCCAGGACCACCACTCCACCTTTCTGTAGACACTGGAAAACATGTAGGTCCTACCAAACACCCTGATATTGGGCAATTTCAATTACCCTACCATTCACTGGGAAAACTACTCGAGTACAAATTCCCAGGCCCAGTGCTTCCTGGAATTCATCAACTCAAACGCCCTGGATCAGCTGATAAACTCCCCTACCAGAGGTGAAGACATATTGGACCTGGTCATCACCAACATGGGTGACAGGTGTTCCACACCAGAGGTCAACCCATCACTGGTTAGATCAGACCATAAACTAATCACTCTGGATGTCCACACCCCACCACCACCCCCAACTAAGGAAACCACAGTAAAAAACTTTTCTAAAACAAACTTCACCTTACTTAAGACAGATGTGGTAAGTTTCACAGCCCCCACGCTAAAGGATAATGCTGTCCAAGATGCAGAAACCTTTACAAATGCACTCTATGAGCACCTACAAGGATGCATGGATTGTGCCATCCCTAACAAAACCAAGACTCACTCTTCAAAGAGAAGGAAACCAGTTTGGTGGACCACTGCAAGAAACAGGCTATACAATAGTAGGAGGAAACTAGTTCAGAAAAAAAGCAAATCCCAAAAAGGAAAGACATCCCTGATCAGTATCAGTAAGAAACTAAGGTCCCTCATGAAATCATCCAAGGCTAACTTCAAAAGTAAAATAGCCAAGGATGCAAAAGATAACCACAAAGCCTTTTTTAGCTATGTTAAGATCTAAGTGGCAACTCACAGATATGCACTGAACTAGTGCAAAATAGCACAAAATATACTGAACATACTGATATTGCCAACATCCTGGCAGATAGTGCAAACTTCACCCCCCTCTCACCACCAAAAGGGCCCACAACAATACTGGAAAAGTGTAGTGCCCCAAAAATCACAGATGCACAGGTGAAAACAGCCCTTTCAAAAACTAAAAACACAGTGTCAATGGGACCAGATGGTGTCCCAGGCTGCATCTTGCATGAACTACAGAACGAACTAACCCCTCACCTAAACAGGCTGTTCAACCTCAGCCTCTCCACAAGCTACGTGCCCATAGAATGGCACACAGCAACTGTTATTCCTCTCCACAAAGGAGGGGCCACAACTGACGCTGGTAACTATAAGCCTGACTAGCCTGGTCTGCAAGGCTATGGAGCGCATCATCATGGAACTTATTAACAAAGATATTGGGAACCACCAAACACTTGACCCGACCCAGTTTGGCTTTGTTAAGGGCAGATCATGACTACTAAACCTGGTTGACTTCTTTGAGACAGTCACCAAGGCCATAGACAAGGGAAAGGTGGTTCACACAGCCTACCTTGACCTCGCCAAGGTTTTCGACACCATTCCCCACTTGGGTATTACAGAAAAACTCACCAGCCTGAACATAAACCCCTACATTACGAGATGGGTTGCCAACTGGCTTACAGACAGAACTCACACAGTAAGAATAGTGGGCTCCAGGTCCGACTCTAAACCAGTCACAAGTGGTGTCCTGTAAGGCTCGGTCCTGGGACCCCTAATGTTCGGCATATACTTCTCAGAAGTACAGGAAAACACAGGAGGACTATGGCTAAACAAGTTCACTGATGACTGCAAACTGGGAGCCATAATTGACTCTCTGGCTGACACAGACATCCTCCAAAAGGGCCTTACTGAGACGGACACCTGGTGTCAAAGTCATGGCCACAAGCTAAATGCCGAAAAATGCATAGTCATCCCATTTGGGAAAAAACAAAACACCCATGAATTACCACTTAGATGGCAGCCCCCTTAATACAGAAGAGGTAATAAGAGTTCTGGGGACCTGGGTAGATAGTAATCTCTACTTTGACAATCATATTGCCAGAGTAGTTAGGAAATCCTTCTATGCAGCCCACCTAATTACTAAAGGGTTCGCATCTAGAAAAAAGAGGTTATAGTGCCCCTCTACTCATCACTCATTAGACTCATCATAGAGTATAATGCCCCATTTGGGATGTACCTCACAAGGCACTTCCAATAGTTAGAAAGACCACAAAAGTACCTCACCAAGAGGATTACTCACCTCAAACATCTGTCCTATGCAGCCCGACTGAAAAAACTCCGGCTGTACTCAGTGGCATATCGCTTACTCAGAGGTGATCTCTGCCTAACTTACAAAGCCATGTCCAACACAGAATTGATGGACATGCTCCACCTAAAGAAATCCAAGTCACTGCGAGCCACGCACTCTAGTGAGCTAAACCTCACCACAACAATAAATAGAACATGCTGAAGGGATAGATTCCTGTCACAGAGACTCCACATGCTTTGGAAAAAAATTCCAAATTACATCAGGAAGAGCCCCTCACTAACACTCTTCAAGAGAAACCTCGACGAGTGGATGGGTAACAGAAAGTACAACCCTGGGATCACTTCATTGGCTCTGCTTGACAGAGGATCAGTTAATTAATCAATGGTGCAGCGAAAGCCGACACACTCTGGCTAGGCTTATAAATGCCCTCGGGCAGATAGCCTAGTACCTACCTATGAACCTATGAACTTATGTAGAAGGACATTAGTGCAGAAAGCTTCTTATTGTGTTGAGCAGGCTTGGGGAATATAGGTTAAGAGGTAGATGGTACTATGCTTCCAGAGAAGGAATGTGTCACTCCAAGGGATGCACAACAGCATAAGTTGAGCACCCCACACATTACAGGTGCAGGTAGTATGTCATACAGTGTGATGCCATGTGTCATACTTCTAGCTGTGGCCTGCTACATGTTATAGTGGCACAGGCAATGACTAAGTGTGGTGACATCTTTGGGAGTCCATACTAGTTCTAACTGTATCCCACAACATGTTATAAGAACAGGTCATGTCAAAGGATGTGAGTATATAATCCTAGCTGGTACACAACAGTGAAAGACATGGTCTCCAAATATTCTTGGCACAGGCATCACCTGGGGAGACAGTGTTTCATAATTGGGAACACACATCACTATAAGCTGTTTCCTGATGACTACAGATACAAGCTGCATCTAGGAAAGGAAGGCTGGGATTTCTAGTGGAACAAACTCTATTCAGTGCTTTATACAGAACACAGGTGGTATCCAGGAAGGGATTTTTTTAATTGTTTTTTTTTTTTTTTGTTCATTGACTCAGCCTGGGAACAGAATCTGGTTAAGTGAGTTGCTCATTGTCAAACAGTAATACAGGCTGAGGGAAGAAAGGTGCTAATTAACAGTTCATAGCCTTAATAATGTTTACTAACTTCCAGGGTAACTAAATGATATATAAAATTCAGAGCTGGGCCACCATAGATGCTTAGGGCATAGCAAGCATCTGGGGTGATGTCATTTCAAACCAGAACAACATATAGGGCTCTGTCAAGTAGAGTGTGAGACTCAAATAGTTTCTGGACTAGTTGTCATTTTAGTGGCTCAGTGCTTAGCTGTGCTCCCACATATATTTAGAACACAAATCAAATTGAGTGGGAGGGACTGGCATTACTGCAGAGAGCATACATATACAGTATTGGCATCCCCTGATGGATCAAGGCATAGGAGATTTCTGTTTGGAAACTTCACACACAGGAGGCACAGCTGCCTCTTCTGTATGTGATTGACAGGTGACATCTGTGCTCTTTGCCTAGACATGATTTATCCAGTGTGCAAATAGTTAGCCATGAATACAAGGTTATATCTCCTGATTGAAAACACCCAGGACTAGATCCAACACAAGGCAAACTAGACAACTACAACTGCCTAGGGCTCGGTATTGGCTAGGGAACCTGGGCTGGTCATTAAATAAAGTACTCTTCTATCTTCAATACGACTGTAGATTTCACAATAGGTTTTCCAATGTTAGGATGCACTTTCTTCCAAGCTGCAGGATCAGTGCTCACTTTCTACCTTCTGAAGGTCAGTACCGAACTCCTAACTGAGAAAAAGAATCAAGCAGATTTTGCTTTGCATGACTACATACTCGAATCAAGCGGGAGATATGAAATTCATCAGGAGAGATTTTAGTACTCTCTGAGTGAGTCAGAGATATTGTTTGAAGCGTTATTTTAAAGCATGAGATATTGCTGGAAACACATGTCCTTAGTAGAGAAGCAGCGGAAATGTTACAGGGGCAGACAGTCACACATTTTGCAGGCGGTGTGTGTGTGTCTGTGTGTGATGATTACTCCAGTATGGATCTAGGATGATGACTGCAATGGTGGATGATGTCTGCAAATTGCCTCCTGGAGAAGGACCAGAAATTCAGATAAGGAAAATCATCGGGGATTACAATTAGTCAGAAATGCCATAAGCATGTCATAGTTATTGCTCTGGTTAAGTGACTTGCTAAAAGTCACACAGTTGACAAATGGAGCTAGGAAGATTCAAATCCTGTACCCTTGGCTACAAGAAGCAGCTCATTAAGAGCATAGAGCCTTAACCCACTGCACTAACTGCTAGAGCTTCCTTAAAGGGGCACTAGCTTGTTTCTAGAACAGCATTGCTGCCTTGGACAGAAGCTGAGATCCTGTCATTCACTTAGGTAATCATCTCCCTTTTTATGACATCACTCATGACATTCTAACAATCCCACCCCCGATATTGAGTTTCTGTAAAATTGCTTGCAGACCTATATTCCAGCCCTGTTTTACTTCCCTGTGGAATAAGATACTCAGTGCTTGGGTTCCCTGCTTCACGTGGTGTTCCATACTTTTTCCTTTTTCTGCTTTAGGCAATATCTTGAAATGATTTTCTAAAGCGTAGAATTTGCTAGTAAACTCTATAATTTTGGATGTGTTTTTGATGCAACACAATTGCACTCAGTCCCTAACTGTCTGCACATATCATATCTCTCAACGGTCCACATTTTCGCAGAACGTTCTGATATTTTGGACCATATTATTTGTGCGTTCCTCCTAACATTTGTTTTTCTGACAAATTACTGGGATGATCCAAGTACTGAGGGCATTACATAATGACACACATTTCAGTCTTCAGACTTCAAATCCTTTGAGTAACATATGCTGGGTACCACACTAGTTATATGAATGGCACCCATTTTATGTGAAACAGACCAAATTATGAAGTGAAAATCTACACATTATACCAAAATCAGGACAGCTGAGAGATTTTTGGTACATCAGCAATCCCGAACCACTGGGCCTCGGACCTGTTCAGAATAGTGATGGTGTGAGTGTGTTTATTTTTCTGTGTGTTTGTGTGTGTGAATGCGTGCATGACAGCAGAATGTATGTATGTGTGTGAATGCAGAAGAGACTGCATGTGTGTATGAGGTATAGTGAACGGTGCATGAGAGAATGTACGGTGCGTGCATGAAAGCAGAATGTATGTGTGTGAATGCAGAAGAGACTGTGCGTGTGTGTATGAGGGATAGTGAACGGTGCATGAGAGAATAAACGGTGCATGCATGAAAGCAGAATGTATATGTGTGAATGCAGAAGAGACTGTGCATGTGTGTATGAGGAAGAGTGAACGGTGCATGAGAGAACAAACGGTGTTTGCATGAAAGCAAAATGTATGTGTGTGTGTGAAAGCAGAAGAGACGGTGCATGTGTGTTTGAGGAAGAGTAGTGTGAATGGTGCATAAGAGAATGAACAGTGTGTGTGTGTGAAAATGCCCCTGGTGCAATATACTGGTGGTGTGGTAGGTAATACCTCAGGCTTGAACCCTGTACCTTGTATGCAGGTGTTAAGGACCTGAATTCCCTACCCACCACCATTTGTAAAAAAATGCAGATTTTTGCCTCATATTTGATCTGATCTGTTCCTCATAATATCTGTGGTTTATAAATGTTGCAATGCTTGATATTTGATGATGCAGTGGTAGCATTTTTGCCTTACAGCTGCAGGTTCTCAGGTTTGCTTCTTGGCTGGGGTGCCTTCTTTGTGGGGGGGGGGGGGTCTGTATCTTCTCCCTGTGTTTGTGTGGGTTTGCTTTTGTGTCCTCCCATGTTACAAAGACATGTCTGCATTATTACTTCCTGGGCCTCTGCTGAGAATTGTTTATTTTTTGTTCCAAGTCAGACTGTCCTGATTAACAAATGTTAAATAAAATTGACAGGCATTTGAATTTCAGACTTCAGGTTTCTGAATGTTTAGTTTCTTACATATTTGATGGTACAATGGCAGTATTGTTGCCTCACAGCTATAGGTTTTCTGGTTTGATTCTTGGCTGGGGTGCCTTCTGTGTGGAGTCTGCATCTTATCCCTGTGTTTGTGTGGATTTGCTCTGGTGTCCTGCCATTTTACAAAGACATGTGTCTACAGTATTTCTCCCTGGGCCTCTGCTGAAAATTGTTTTTGTTCCATCAGAAGTAAAATTGACAGGCATTTGAATTTCAGACTTCATATTCTTCTGAAAATACATAGTAAAACAACGTTTTATTCTAGCAATAAATATATAGCAATGCAACCTCTTATTATAGCAATTTTTTAAGTTTATAAGATGGCTATTTGAAATTTGTCCTTATTTTTGGGACTGTAATACCCTGTTAGTGGCTTTGTCCAGGTTTTTTGTGCTAAGGTTGACAGCTATGGCAAGAACTGAATTCACTGAATATGTTTGAGGGCTGTATTCCCTCATTACTGGGTTTGTGCAGGTGTTTTGTGCTAAGAGGTTGACAGCTATGGTGAGAACTGAATTCATTAAATGATAGCCATTTAAGTTTCAGTCTTCCTCTCTTTCACAAAGCAGCTGATTTGGTGTAGTGGTATGTTGCTTTTGACTGTTTTGCACAGGGACCTTGGCAATAAAATGTATGGTGGTAACACCGCATTTTTCTTTCACAAAGCAGGTGATTTGGCATAGTGGTATGTTGTTCTGACTCTTTTGCACAGGGACCTTGGCAGTAAAATGTATGGTGGTAACACAGCATTTTATTCTAGCAGCTTTAAAGTCAAAAATATGCTGTATAAGTCACCATGAAGAGGAAACGTCTTCGTAAAAATCAAAATGCAGCTTTATTTAACCATGGAACAAAAGATAAGCGCTTTCACGTGCCTACTGCACGCTTCTTCAGATCTGCTAAACAACCGGCTATGTAATCTTTTATAGCAACATCAATCGTCACTAGTTAACTAATAAATTAATTAAATATTTAAAACAAAGCAATCATTATTAAAACATTCAATAAAGCTTTTAAAGTGCTACATGCATAATTCCCTTATGAGACATTACTTTGAAATTTCATTTGTGTTTTCAACCAGCCTTCTCGAATGATGATAATTTGGTATAAAAACAAAACAGTACATGTGTATATTAAATATTTGACGTGTTAAAACGTCTTAAACACTGAATAAACATGTGACATATCACGTATTGAACAACTCAGTCAATAACATTTGCTATGTTCTCAAATCGTCAGCATTTCTATTTAAGACAACTGAATATAATGTTTATATTAAACAGGCAAAATGCATACACTATGAACTAAACACTTTTGTCTGAAGCTCATGGTCAACAACTAATGACGTTAATGAATGGCTGCAATTGATGTAAGCAATATCTAGGAACAATATATGTTGTAAGTAAACTGATATCTTACTTTAAGTATTGACCTGGCAATAACATTAGTGTATACAAAACCATAAAAAATATATATATATATACTTATGAATCAAAAAGTCGAAAAACGCCCAATGCCATAATAATCACATTAATATAAATACAAAATGTAAAATAATAACGTCATTCTATGGTGAATTAATTCTAAAAATCATGTATTTTTATAATTAAAACTCTTATCAGTGCATACCCGATGTATTAACATATTTTTGTTGTAATTAATAGAGAACACTCTATCTATTAATACTATCACCTAAAATTGGTTTCATAGAAACATAAAGGTTTAAACCCGGTGGTAAATGTGCCCCTGTCCGAAATATCCACTCGAGTTCCAGTTTAGCTAGATAGTTGAGGTTGTCACCCAGTCTCAGACTTTCAGTGGCAACCTGCAGGACCCTAAACTTAAAATTGTGACCTGTATTTGTGCAAATATGTCTCGCCAAGGCATTTAATTCATTGTTTTTTCTAATATCGTAGATGTGATTGTAAATTCTTTCTTTAAATTTTCTTTTGGTTAAACCTATGTAAAATGCTTCACATTTTTGACATGTTGCCAAATATATCAAGTTCTTTGTGTCACAATTAGCAAAAAATCTGGGTTCAAACTTAAAATAACCAGAGGGATGTTGAAACATTTGCACGTCTGTGATATAGGGGCACATTTTGCATCTCCCACATGGAAAGCTACCTTTATTCAATAAATTTGAAGTAAAATCATGTTCCATTTTATTGTAACCATAATTAAATATTTTCTTAAGGTTGTCACTATTTTTGAACATGAAAATAGGTTTGTCTCCAACAACATTTCTAATTGTTTCTTCCATGGTTAACACATTCCAATGTCTTCTAATTATATTCTTAAGCTGTATGACATCATTAGTGTATTGCATCAAATAACTCACTTTGCTATTACCATAGTTACCTTGTTCTCTATAATTTGGCATATATTGAGATGTTGAAACAGGAATATTGTGTGTCTCATTGGGACCAATATATGTTTCAAGTGGTCCAATAATGGAGTTTTTTATAGATTTAACCAAACTAGGTGTGTATCCTCTATCTAGAAATAGGTGTTCCATGTCATCTGCTTCCTTATGTAAAATAGCCTCATTCTGACATAATTTGGTCAATCTAATGAACTGGCTTTTTATAATGCCTGGGAAAGTATATCTAGGGTGCATGCTGTTAAAACATAGCAGCGTATTTTTCCAACAGGGTTTTCTGTAGAGCATAGACTCTAGTCTGCCTTCAGTATTATACAAAAGATTCACATCCAAAAAGCTTATGACCTCATCTGAGTATTCTACTGTGAATCTCAAAAATCCAGTGGTGGATTCCAAGTATTTCAAGAACATTTGGAATTCAGATCGCGTGCCTTGCCATAAAATAATCACATCATCTACAAACCTTCTGTACAATTGGATTTTCCCATACCAAATACTGTTGAATAAATGATGTTGCTCCCAGAAAAACATGACTAAATTAGCATATGTATTTGCACATGGGGTGCCCATGGCAACTCCCCATGACTGCAAATAATAATTCTTATTAAATAAGAAAATGTTATTGTATAACACTAGTTCTAAAAGTTGACATATTAGTAACTGTCTGTCATTGCTAAACATAGTTTCATTTAACATTATTTATCTGATTGCTTGTATACCATACTCATTTGGTATACAAGTAAATAATTTTTTTACATCAAGTGTGACTAGTAAAAAATTACTTTTCTTATTGGACAAGTCATGTTTCATTTGTTCAATATCATTTAAGAGATGATAAATATCTTTTAATATCATTAGAATGGTATCCACTACTGGTCTTAATAATTTCTCTAAAAAGACAGATAAATTATATGTAGCCCAACCTCTACCATAGACAATGGGACGCATTGGAACAGAAGTTATTCCTTTATGGATTTTGGGTAAACCTTTCAGGCGTGGAACTAAAGGGTTCTCTATATACAAAAAAATCATTTATCTCACTACTTATTTGCCTGCACATTAACATATCGTATAAATTATCATGAATAATTCTTATTGTATTCTCAACTTCTTGGATCGATAGTTTTTTATATGTGTCGCTATCTTCCAGTAATGATTCCATATTGTCAATGTAAGCGCTTGAATCCAACACAACAACCCCTCCTCCCTTATCTGCTGAAGTAATGGTTATCTTTTCATTTACTCGTAGATTCTGTAAAGAGTTAAATTCTGTTCTGTTTAAGTTGTAAAACTTATTACTCTTCCTAGCAGTAGAATAATGCGTGTAGAAATCCTTCTCACAGAGTCTAATGAAACATTCAACAGATGGCGTAATGCAGGTCTGAATGTGCTTTTGTGTTTTAAAGCGCATGAAGGCAAAACATCATTATACATGCTTCCGCTATTCTTAAAACAAACTTTTAAGGCTACCTTACGTGCAAACAATCTAAGGTCACAAAAAGTCACATTCAGCTTGCTAGGCTGAGACGGGATAAAATTCAAGCCTTTGCTAAGTAATGATAAATCTGAATCACACAATATATAGCTAGAGCAGTTAATAACCAAACAGTTCAGTTCCAAAAAGTCCTTTTTTGAGCGTACCTCTCTTGGGATTGCTTGCGCTTTTTCGGGCCTCTGCTCTGAGATCTCCCTCTCACTAACGTGGCTTGTTTGATGGGAAAGGATGTTTTATCTCCAGTAAAATGTGTGTTAACAGTCTTTCTAATGGCTCCTAGTCTCGACTCATCACCTGAAGTATACAATGCCTGTTGGTTTGGTGGTGGAGTCCCCTGCTTAGTCGCGTTGCTGACGTCAGCCTTATGGGAGCTAGACAAATCGCCAGTACCCGGTAAATTTGAATGTCCACGATTAAAGCTACTCGTAGATATTATTGAAGATTCTTGCTCTGGTGCAGGTACAACAGATTTAGATCCAGTATTATGCCCCATGTTCCTCGGCCAAACAAAAATATTGCCTGAAATGAAATCATTGTGATCCCTTAAAAGTTTCCGTTGCTTGATGATTTGCAACTTATCACTATATATATTGATCTGAGTCAATATATTGTTGAGCTTCCGAATGCAAAAATCAGACTGGAAACGCTCACAAATGGTTTTGTGTAAGGAGTCTATGCGTTTCTGTAGCTCACCTTCTAGCGGACTAAAATGTTCCAATAACAGGTCAATATACTTGAAACCAAGATCTATATTGAGATCCTGCCACTTTTTTAGCAAGTCAGGATATAACTGGCCATACGTGGGCATACATAAAACACGCATGCCCCTAGGTATTATCCTGAAATGTTTGCATGCTTCCAAATGTTTCCTTTATAGGTTCATAGGTTCATAGGTTTATACTAGGCTATCTGCCCTAAGGCATTTATAAGCCTAGCCCAAATTTTTGTGGCTTACGCCACCCCTTATATGAAAAAATACTGTGCCCATTAGTTTGTTGTGCCTCTGTCCAGCAGTGACACAGATATGATTCCCGGGGTAAACCTACGATCTCCCATCCACAGGTCTAGATTTCTCTTGAACAGAGTCAGCGAGGTGCTCTGCCTCACATGGACCGGGATTTTATTCCACAGCATAGGGAGTCTCTGAGTGATAAATCTATCCCTCCAGCACGTCCTATTTATAGCCGTGCTAAGGTTTAAGACGCTTGCTCTAGTGGTTTTGGTGGATTTGGATTTTTTGAGGTGGAGCATGTCCATTAATTCCGGGTTGGACATGGCCTTGTATGTCAGGCACATGTCACCTCTGAGCAGACGGTATGTGACTGAATAGAGCTGGAGTTTCTTCAATCTGGCAGCATATGACAAATTTTGGAGTCCCTTTATCCTTTTGGTGAGGAACTTTTGGGGTCTCTCCAATTGCTGCAGATGTCGGGTGAGATACATCCCGAATGGGGCATTGTACTCGATCATTGGTCTGATAAGTGAAGAGTACAGGGGAATAATGACCTCACTAGATCTGGATGTGAATCCCTTCATGATCAGGTGGGCAATGTAGAGGGTCTTTCTAACCACTTTAGCAATGTGAATGTCAAAAGAAAGGCCACTGTCAACCTGGGTCCCCAGGTCCCTGATAACCTTTTCTGTGCTTAGTGGATTGCCACCTATATGGTAGCTTGGGGTTACCTTGTTTTTCCTGAAAGGTATGACTATACATTTTTTGGCGTTTAACTTCAGGCCATGGCTCTGGCACCAGTTATCTGTTTCCGTGAGTCCCTTCTGAAGGATATCCGTGTCCGATGCACTTTCCACTATGGCGCCCAGTTTGCAGTCGTCTGCAAAGTTTGTCAGCCAAAGTCCTCCCATGTTGGCCTGTACTTCTGAGAAGTAGATGCCAAACAATAGGGGGCCAAGGACCGAGCCCTGTGGGACACCACTTGTGACCAGCTTGGAGTCTGACACAGCGCCAGCAACTCTAACCCTGTGGGTTCTGTCCTTAAGCCAGTTTGCAACCCATCTTGTGACATATGGGTTTACATTTAAGCTGGTAAGTTTTTCTACAATACCCGAGTGGGGTATTGTGTAAAGCCTTTGCAAGGTCAAGGTAGGCTGTATGGACTGCCTTTCCTCATCAATGGCCTTGGTGACTGTTTCAAGAAGTCGACCAAGTTCAAAAGGCATGATCTTCCCTTGACAAAGCCAAACTGGGTCGGGTCCAATGTCTGCAAGTCCCCTATATCTTTGTTTATGAGCTCCATTATGATCCTCTCCATAGCTTTGCAGACTAGACTTGTTAAGCTTATGGGCGGTAATTACCAGGGTCCGTGAGGCGCCGCCTTTGTGGAGTGGGACCACAGTTGCCGTACGCCACTCCTTGGGCACGTATCCTGTGGTAAGGCTGAGATTAAACAGCTGCCTTATGTGCGGTGTTAATTCCTCATTTAGCTCGTGTAGCACACAGCCGGGGACACCATCCGGTCCCATTGATGCTGTGTTTTAGCTTTAGAGAGCAGCTTTCACCTGCGCATTTGAGATGTCCGGGAGGCTACACTCGGCTGGGATAGTTATCTCTCCTTTAGGGGAGAGGGGTGAAGTTTGCACTGAACCTGTCTGCCAGTATGTTGGCAATGTCTGTGGGTTCAGTGATTTTGTATCATTTTGGACTAATTCTGAGCATATCTGGGAGTTTCCACCCAGGTTCCTAACATAGCTGAAAAAGGCCTTATGATTGTCCTTTGAATCCATGGCAATTTTTCTCTCAAAATTGGCCTTAGTTGATTTTATAAGTGCTCGTATTTTTTACTAATAATGATCAGGGGTGACTTCCCTTTTATGGATTTTGTTCTATCATGTAATAGCTTTCTCCTCTTATTGTAAAGTTTGTTAATGGCTGGGGTCCACCAGACTGGATGTTTGCCCTTTGTGGAAAGAGTCTTGGTTTTATTTGGGATTGCCTGATCCATGCAGTCCTGGAGGTGTTCATAGAAGGCATTTGTAAGGGCTTCCGCAGCTTGGGTTGTGGTTTCCTCTGGCTCAGGGGCCTTGAAGGATACCACACCAGTCTTGAGTAGTGTGAAGTTTGCTTTAGAGAAGTTCTTTACTATGGTCTTTTTTGTTTGGGGTGGGGGCGGGATGTGGGGAATAATGCTGTATTCTATACAGATCATTTTCAAGTTCTCTCATTAAATTATTGAATTCTGTAACATTTTCAGTAGTATTATTAGCAAATCTTACACTTGCCGGTTCGGATAGATTCAGAGTCAATAAAGGATTTTATTTTATTTTAGCACTTTAAAAGCTTTATTGAATGTTTTAATAATGATTGCTTTGTTTTAAATATTTAATTAATTTATTAGTTAACTAGTGACGATTGATGTTGCTATAAAAGATTACATAGCTTGTTGTTTAGCAGATCTGAAGAAGCGTGCAGTAGGCACATGAAAGCGCTTATCTTTTGTTCCATGGTTAAATAAAGCTGCATTTTGATTTTTACCAAGACGTTTCCTCTTCATGGTGACTTATACAGCATATCTTTGACTTTAATTGTTCTTTTATCTTGGCTGTTGAGTGCTTTGGGAGGTTGGTGGTATTATCATTTCATACCAATTCTAGCAGCTTTCCAAGATTATACAAGCAATGTTTAATGTGTCCCTGGTTTTTGCCCTTTTGACCCACCCCAATAAATTTGGCTTTTTCCAGACTTCTTGTGCTGCGAAGTTGAGATGCAGTTGAGTATTGAGTAGATTTTACAAGGAGCTGAGAGCTGCAGGGGAAGAGAAGTTTAGTGCTGATTATGCTAAGTCAGCTCACATTGCTAATAGCACAAAAGGTTGTGTACTTGCTTTTGATACAGAAGGTTGCTGGTTCTACTTCCATAAGGGGTGAATGTTGCCGTACTGAAAATTAAGATACTAACTATGAGTCTGTTATCAGTTTGCCATCCATTTCCTATTGCAATATTACTAGCATATTTTTAATGTAATTTAGGCAATTTATTCCTCAGGGGCATCAGACACTTTATTTTTCGATGAAACCATGAAATATAAAGGTGATTGCTAGCACCAACCTCTTCATTACCGATTTATTTAACGTGGAATTATTTAGATGACTTTTTTACTACTTCAGAGATTGTGCATATTTACTGATAATGGTGGACTGTAGAATTGTGCATATTTACTGATAATAGTGGATTGTAGAAGTTTGAGTAGACTTTTATGATGGAAATATTCTGAATTGGACAGTTTTGTTTCATTGTTTACTGGAAAAATGTTCAAAGCAATAAGAAGGTGTATCAAAGAGCACATGTATGTTTCATATGCAAGGGGCCTATGATTTGAAAACAGCCCAGAATTAATTTTTATCTGCCACGGGTAAAATGTATTTTCTTTGAATGTGGGTTTTAATGTTGTTTCAATGAATGTGAGTTTCAAGGGCAGAGAAGGTTTAATGCCAAGTTTGTTTAGCAGATGTCTTAGTGTTTGTGCTGTAAAATGCAAAATAAAACTTTCAAATGAAGTTCAAATCATCATAGAAGTAAATCAGTATGCACATTAGTGTTGATGGTAAATGGAGTGAAATAGCAAAGTAATGGATCATTGGAATGGCTGCAGGGAGGCTCCATTCGACCATGATTTTGTGAGGGGGAAGGGCAGCAAACTTAGAAAGCCCCAGCTGAACTATACCTCCCAACTGTCCAGATTTTCAAAGAATTAATAGATTTTTTGCTTCTTTTTTTTTGGTTTGTTCCTCATAAAATTTGTGGTTTTCTGGCAAATCATTTAGGAATTAAGTCACTAAATAATGACACACTAGTTTCAGACTTCATAACCTTCAGAAAAATGCATGCTAAAGTAAGACCTGTTCTATCAACTGTCCCAGTTTATAGAAGAGCAATTTTTAGTACTGTTTATATGTTCCCCCAATATATTTGGCCTTGTTCAGATTTATTGCATTAACAGGTTGAGAGGTACATGCAAATAAATTGCTTTATAGAATTAGGCATAGCCAAACCTCTGAACTGTCCCTGATTTTGACTCAAAATGTTACTCTTCCCCTAATGATCCCTCCGCAAAATAGCAATTTTGGAAGAAAACATGGAGGGTTTATAATTAAGAAATGACTGTAATAATCAGATTACTGAAGTTAGAAAATAATGACAGACATTTGAGTTTCAGATTTCATACCATTCAGAAAATTCATACTAATGCAAGACCTCTATTAGCTTTCTAAGTTTATAAGAGCAATATTTTAAAAATTGTCCTTATTTTTGGGCCTTTGTCCCATTTCTTTGTACGGCTTTGTCCAGATTTCTTGCTCTGAGGTTGAGAGGTATGACAAATGTGTCAGGGCCATCACAAGTCAGCCAGAGACATTTCAAACTGTGACATACTTGTTATACCCCACTCCCCCATGTAGTGACTCTGGATGTGTCGAAGCAAGGCAAGGAGTAGTTATGCAGTGTAAATGTGCAGAGAATCCCACCCATCCAAGGTAGACACAAGTACTAGAGTGGCTTTTCATCTGTCCTTGATTTTTACAGAATGGTCTGGTTTCTGTCATATTTTTCGTACTGTTGATTTATGCTTATTACTCAAAGTGCCTGTTGCTCTGTGTTTAAATAGCAATACTTTAATGACCATCAGGTAAGCTTGGCTGAGATTGCAAGATGCAAGTAAGCTTTAATAAGCATACTGTTAAAGAATTGCCAACATTGAAAGCCTTTCTGTTGCCATGTAGAGAATACTTAACTAGATAATGTATAAGCCTTGGGTATTGAAATGCATATGCCAGTATTTGTAATAAAGGACAGAATTACATTATTTTAAGAGTCTCATTACACTTGGAGACTTCCAGTCATCTCTGCAGGCTTTACCCATAAACCGAATGCCAATCGTGTGGTCCATAACCTGTACAGTAATCCTTTTAAGCAATGTATCTTGAGATTATTTCTTGTTTGCTTTTCATTTTTTACTTTGATCATGTTTTCCCCATGAAACAAGTAGATGTCAGGCAGCAGGTCTTTTTTTGGATAAGGAACATTTTACAAGTGGGGCATCAGAGATTTCTACTTTCAGCATGTTACTTGTTACTTTAATAAAGCTGAATATAAATTATAATTAGAACTGCAGTGCAAGAAGTGGTTTGAGTTGAGTGCTGCTTGTTTTTCTTATACTTGATTTTGACTGGCATTCCATTAATGTATTTAAAAAAAGTAATTTATTTTTTCATGCCTCACAACCTTTTTTGTTTCAATCTAGATATTAAGCTGTCATGCAGCCAATGCATTGAAATATTTTTATTCTTCTACACTTCATTTTGTCTTGATTGGACTCTCATGATGACTGTTTGGCACCCAGTGCAGTATATTTAGTTTTTGTGGTTTGCTACTACAGGTGTGTGCGTGTGGTAGGGAATAGGTCAGGCTTGACCCCTGTACCTTGTATGCAGGTGTTAAAGACCTGAATTCCCTACCCACCACCATTTGTAAAAAACATAACTGCAGATTTTTGCCTCATATTTGATCTGATCTGTTCCTCATAATATCTGTGGTTTGTAAATGCTGCAATGCTTGATATTTGATGGTGCAGTGGTAGCATTGTTGCCTCACAGCTGCAGGTTCTCAGGTTTGCTTCTTGGCTGGGGTGCCTTCTTTGTGGGGTCTTTATCTTCTCCCTGTGTTTGTGTGGGTTTGCTTTTGTGTAGTCCCATGTTACAAAGACATGTCTGCATTATTTCTTCCTGGGCCTCTGCTGAAATTTTTTTTTGTTCCAAGTCAGACTGTCCTGATTAACAAATGTTAAATAAAATTGACAGGCATTTGAATTTCAGACTTCAGGTTTCTGAATGTTTAAGTCCTTGCATATTTGATGGTGCAGTGGTAGTATTGTTGCCTCACAGCTATAGGTTTTCTGGTTTGATCCTTGGCTGCGGTGCCTTCTGTGTGGAGTCTGCATCTCCTCCCTGTGTTTGTGTGGATTTGCTCTAGTGCCCTGTCATTTTACAAAGACGTGTCTGCAGTATTTCTCCCTGGGTCTCTGCTGAAAATTGTTTTTATTCTGTCAGCAGTAAAATTGACAGGCATTTGAATTTCAGACTTCATGTTCTTCAGAAAATACATAGTAACACAAGTGTAACACAACCTTTTATTCTAGTAATTTTCTAAGTTTATAAGATGAATATTTGAAATTTGTCCCTATTTTTGGGACTGTATTCCCCCATTATTGGCTTCGTCCAGGTTTTTTGTGCTAAGGTTGACAGCTATGGCAAGAACTGAATTTTCTGAATGTTTGAGGGTTGTATTCCCTCATTACTGGGTTTGTCCAGGTGTTTTGTACTAAGAGGTTGACAGCTATGGTGAGAACTGAATTCACTAAATGATAGCCATTTAAGTTTCAGTCTTCCTCTTTTACAAAGCGACTGATTTGGCGTAGTGGTATGTTGCTCTGACTGTTTTGCACAGGGAGCTTGGCAGTAAAATGTATGGTTCTAGCAACTTTCCAAGATTATACAAGCAATGTTTGTGTCCCTGGTTTTGGGCTTTGACCCCAATACATTTTGGCTTTTTCCAGTTTTCTTGTGCTGCAAAGTTGAGTATTGAGTAGATTTTACAAGGAGCTGAGAGCTGTAGGGGAACAGAAGTTTAGTGTTGCTTAAGTGAAGCTGGTTTGCAGTGTTAATAGCACAACAGGTTGAGTACTTGCCTTTTATGCAGAAGGCTGTGGGTTCTACTCCCACAAGGGGTGGATGCTGCCGTACTGAGAATGTTCTCCTTGGTGAAGATACTAACTATGAGTCTGTTATCAGTTTGCCATCCATTTCCTCTTGCAATATTACTAGCTTATCATTTTTTTAATGTAATATAGGCAATTTATTCCTGAGGGGCAACAAACACTTTATTTTTCAATGAAACCATGAAATATAAAGGTGTTTGCTAGCAGCAACCTCTTCATTAGTTATAGATTTCTTTAATGTGGAATTATTTAGATGACTTTTACTTCTTCAGAGGTAGTGCATATTTACTGATAATGGACTGTAGAATAGTGCATATTTACTGATAATGGACTGTAGAATAGTGCATATTTACTGATAATGGTGAACTGTAGAATTGTGCATATTTACTGATAATGGTGGACTGTAGAATTGTGCATATTTACTGATAATGGTGGACTGTAGAATTGTGCATATTTACTGATAATGGTGGACTGTAGAATTGTGCATATTTACTGATAATGGTGGACTGTAGAATTGTGCATATTTACTGATAATGGTGGACTGTGGAAGTCTGAGTAGACTTTTATGATAAATGTTCTGAACTGGGCAGTTTTGTCATTATGGGTGCATGCATTTTGTTTCATTGCTTACTGGAAAAATGTTCAAAACAAATTTAAAACACCCTCTAACAACTGTAATATATTGCACAAGGAATATAATTTAGTACAATGAGGAAGGTGTATTAAAGAGCACATGTATGTTTCATATGCAAGGGGCCTATGATTTGAAAACAGCCCAAAATTAATCTTTATCTGCCACTGGCAAAATGTATTTTCTTTGAATGTGGGTTTCAATACTGTTTCAATGAATGTGAGTTTCAAGAGCAGAGAAGTTTTAATGCTACGTTTTCATTGTGAGACTGCATTGCTTTGTTTAGTAGATGACTTAGTGTTTGTGCTGTAAAATACAAAATAAAACTTTCAAATGAAGTCCAACTCATCATAGAAGTAAAGCAGTATGCACATTAGTGTTTATGGTAAATGGAGTGAAATAGCCAAGTAATGGTTCATTGGAATGGCTGCAGAGGCTCCATTCAACCATGATTTTGTCAGGGGGGAAGGGCAGCAAACTCAGACAGGCCCAGCTGAACTATACCTCCCAACTGTCCAGATTTTCAAAGAATGATTAGATTTTTGCTTCTTATTTTTGGTTTGTTCTTCATAAAATTTATAGTTTTCTGGCAAATCATTTAGAAATTAAGTCACTAAATAATGATACAATGAGTTTCAGACTTCATAACCTTCAGAAAAATGCATGCTAAAGTAAGAACTGTTATTCTATCAACTGTCTCAATTTGTACAAGAGCAATTTTTAGTACTGTTTATATGTTCCCCCAATATATTTGGCCTTGTTCAAATTTACTGCATTAACAGGTTGAGAGGTACATGCAAATAAATTGCTTTATAGAATTAGGCATAGCCAACCTCTCAACTATCCCTGATTTTGGCTCAAAATGTTGCTCTTCCCCCTAATAATCCCTCCGCAAAATAGCAATTTTGGAAGAAAACATGGAGGGTTTACAATTAAGAAATAACTGTAATAATTAAAGTTATAGATTACTTGAAATGCATGTAGATTCTTTTATTTTGTCAGCTGCTCAAATTAGCAGTACTAATATTAAAGTGTCCCTTCTTTGACAGGTTCCCAGCTGTATTGTGTGGCTATTTTATATTTTTGCATCACATTTGGTCAGTTTTTCATAAAATTGTGTTTTTTGGCAAATTAGTGACAAATCACTTAAGACTGAAGTTAGAAAATAATGACAGACATTTGAGTTTCAGATTTTGTACCCTTCAGAAAAGTCATACTAATGCAAGACCTATTCTATTATCTTTCTAAGTTTATTAGAGCAATATGTAAAAATTGTCCTTATTTTTGGGCATTTGTCCCACTTCTGTGTATGACTTTGTCCAGATTTCTTGCTCTGAGGTTGAGAGGTATGACAAATGTGTCAGGGCCATCACAGTCAGCCAGAGACATTTCAAATTGTGACATACTTGTTGCACCCCCCTCCACCATGTAGTGACTCTGGATGTGTCCAAGCAAGGCAAGGAGTAGTTATGCAGTGTAAATGTGCAGTGTGCCCCCCCATCCAAGGTAGACACAAGTACTACAGTGGCTTTTCATCTGTCCTTGATTTTGCAGAAAGGTCTGGTTTCTGTCATATTTTTGTACTGTTTATTTATGCTTATTACTCAAAGTGCCTGTTGCTCTGTGTTTAAGTAGCAATGCTTTAATGACCATAAGGTAAGCTTGTCTGAGATCGTAAGATGCAAGTAAGCTTTAATAAGCATACTGTTAAAGAATTGCCAACATTGAAAGCCTTTCTGTTGTTGCCATGCAGAGAATACTTGACTAGATAATGTATAAGCCTTGGGTATTAAAGGACAGGATTCCATTATTTTAAAAAGCTCATTACACTTGTTGGAGACTTCCAGTCATCTCTACAGACTTTACCCGTAAACTAAACAGAATGCCAATGATCATGTGTGGTCCATAACATGTACAGTAATCCTTTAAGCAATGTATCTTGAGCTTGTTTCTTGTTGGCTTTTCATTTTTTACTTACATGTTTTCCCCATGAAACAAGTAGATAGTTGTCAGGCAGCAGGTCTTTTTTGGATAAGAAACATTTTTACAAGTGGGGGCATCACAGAGATTTCTACTTTCAGCATGTTACTTGGTACTTTAATAAAGCTGAATATAAATTATAATTAGAACTGCAGTGCAAGGAGAAGTGGTTTGAGTTGAGTGCTTCTGGTTTTTCTTGTACTTGATTTTAACTGGCATTCCAGTAATGTATTTAAAAAGTAATTTATTTTTTCATGCCTCACAACCTTTTGTTTCCATCTAGATATTAAGTAAGCTGTCATGCAGCCAATGCATTGAAATATTTTTATTCTTCTACACTTATTTTTGTCTTGATTGGACTCTCATAATGATGGTTTGCCACCCAGGGCAGCATATTTAATTAAAGTTAGTTTTTGTGGTTTTGAGCATAGCTATTCCCCTTTCTAGTTGGCCACACCCCTTCCCCTTGACCCCACCCATTCAGCTGTCTCCTGAAGCCCCCCTTTGATTTGAAGTCACCAGCCGCCACTGGGGACAGATGAGAGACAAAGCCCATCAGACTTCTCTCCTGATGTCTCACCCTGTCTCTGGGTTATTAACTGAACTTGGGTCATCTACTCTGTAGCCAGGACTCCATACAGCTGCTCCCCAGAGCAGGCTGTCCTTAACTTAATATGCAAACTCTGAGCCCAAAAGACTTTACAGTTGGTTACATTCCATTAAGGGAAAGAGTCAGTAAATCAACATACTGGTGCAGCAGTTTGGGAAACTTGAGTGCTGTGCAACCTGTCAGCCAAATGTTGCGATTTCCATTCAAGAAAATCTATAAACAACAAGTTCACACCATGTTTCATTACAAAAAATAAAAAGAAGAAGCACAGAATGTATGTTGGATGACTTCCTAATGAAGCAGTATAGTCAAAAACACTGATAAAACATAAAATGCATGAGAATAGTCTGAAACATGGGGGGAAGCTGCAGGTTAGATAAAAAGTGCAGCTTATACAAATATAAAGAAGCTGCAGACCAGGTGGACCAAACAGCCACTATCTGCTATCTAAACATATGCATCTGTTTAGAAGTAGTCAGATAGCCCCTTGAGCAAGCAATGTTTAATTACCAAAAACATCCTAATCTTCTTATAATAAAGGGACAAATAGCTGATCAGTTGGTCAGCTCATCACTGCCAAGGGAAAACTTATGATGGAAAAGTACACTTAAATAGCATTTAAATTACACTCTTGCAGTCTAAGCAGACCTGAACTGACTCACAAAGACATGAAAGTAGATGCAATGCTGTTTCTCTATCATTGGTTAAAGACCAGATATTCTCCCCCACCAAACAGATGGTGTTACAAAACAAAATAATTATTTCATAGATAACTCTGGTTCAAAGGAATACAGCATAAACTTCTTTAGTATGAAGTTTAGTTCCCAGAGAGAGAAACAGCAGGTTTATCTGGAGAATATGCAATAGAAGCATTTCATGAAACAGAATACCAAGTGATTTAAGAAGGATGCCCCTCTCCAGGAAGGTATGTCTAAATGGAGATATACAGTCACCATCAGTGCCACAAATGGGAACAGTAATGAGTGCAAACATGCCCTCTAATTGGGACTTACTGAAAGGGGAGATTCCCTTTCCCTGCACTGCGGTGTCCTCAAGGCTGAATATATTAAATAATGTCTGCAAGGAGCTCAGTTCCCTGAATGAATCTTGTGTTTGACTGCCTCCATGACCCAAGACATAATATGAATTCTGCTTTGAAATAATTTGTAAGAGTTCACACGGGCTTTGATTTGATGCCATTCATAACCATATCTGAGAATAAGCTGAATAGTGTATGTGCAGTACATTGAAGACCAAAACACAAGATGAGAACGAATACAGATACAGAAATACTGAAAGCAGCTGAAAGGTAGTCAATGGCCTAGTCAGGATATAATACTTTCGTCTCCAGCAACCAAATCTCTTTCAGTCTAACCATTATACACCCTTGTGAAATTATTTAACTACTCAGAAGCCTGCTATGAACCCTTCTCAGTAATACTCACAGTGGTCTGCTAGATATGAACTACTCAGGCATTGAGGATAAAGAATCTAATACAACCTTCTTATCCTGGAAGTCAGAGGTACGGTCTCTGAAGGCTCAGAAGATAACCTGAACAGTAACAGAAACTGCAAATGGCAGACTGCAAGAAGACCATGAGAACTGACTTGGTCTTGTTACACTGCACTGTGGAAATCATGCAGACTCACATGAAATGGTCAGAAGACAAGAACTGGAATCATTTGAACTCCTCCAGTGAAACACATCCAAGGAAAACCAAAGGTGGTAAACCTGCTATGTATAGCCACAAAACTGCTTCATACCATAAACAATAAAGGTCGTGGAAAATAAATCCAATAAGTTGGTAAAAACATAGCTTTAATAACAAGATTTCACCTTCTCATGAAGGCATCATCAGAGATAAACTGCCTTAGATAAATACAAACATTTATACATACAAACCATTACAATCGGGTCTATATTATAGCAGCGAATGCTTAAAATAGCGAACGTTAAAAATCGAAATGGCAAAATGCCAAACACGCAGAACAGCAATTTTTTTTCCCAGGGAAAAAAATTGCTATTCCATAAGAAAAAGGGTTGGGTTGGGTTGGGAGGGTGGCCTAATGGTTAAGGTGCTTGCCTTACAAGCACAAGGTGCAGGGTTTGAGTCTCACAAGGGATAATTGTCTAGGTTTACAATGGCTCATGAGGGCAATTAGCTTAGTACTAACCTATGAAAAAAAAAAACACAAAATAAATGGGGGTTTGCCCCAAACCCCCTAATGTGGGGAGCTGTGCCCCACACACCCACCCTACTTAACTATACCAACTCCAAGATTGCATCACAGTGGAGGAAATGGCAAAGTCCCAAAAACAGCCCAGTGATTTTTTTCCCTAGGAAAAAAATCACTGTTCTGTGTTTTCGGGATTTCATGGTTTCGATTTAAAATGTCGATAAAAAAGCGTTCACTATTTTAAGCATTCGCTGATATAATAGGGAACCTTACAATCAATTATATTAAGACAAATCAGGAAGAAAATTAAACAATATAACTATGAAATAGTCTGTCAGTGCTTTTAAAAGTACACCACTAGTTTCTAGCATATAATTTTCCCTTTCAAAAATACATAATTACCATTACTAAAAAAAAAATCTGTATGAATGTGTATTATAAATTAAGCTATAAATAATTTTGAATTTAAAATCTACAAACATTTGCTAAAACATCATTTCCGCTCTGTGTTTTAATACACAGTTCAGTGACAATTTATCATTTAACCTATTTTTTTGGTAGAATTTAATATGACTTGCACTGCAATGGTCAAACAATTTAACCAGAAACTTACCAAGCAAGTCCACTTACTGCATGCCTTTGGAATGTAGGAGGAAACTGGAGTACCAGAGGAAACCCACGTTAACATGAGGAGGGCATGCAGACTCTATTCAGAAGGCATCCCAGCCAAGAATTGAACCAGTGCGGCGACAACTCTAATCTCTGAGCCACCCAATCTTTATCATATCAGCTGTGACCTCAACTAATCCTGCTGCTTTCCCTGACTTCATTTTCCTTAGAGCTATTCTTACTTCTTCCATGGTGGGCTGCTGCTCTTCTCTCATTGTAGGCTGTATCTGGGGAAGTACAGCTTCTGTATAGTCTTCTTCAGTAGAAGCTGCTCAAGGTACTCCTTCCATCTCCCTTTGATGTCCTGTGTACTGGTGAGCAGGTTATGTTGTCATCCCTTATGAAGGGTGTCTGACTGTCTTCTTTATCTTTCTGTTTTTGCCTTGCAACACGATATACTTTCTTTGTGCCATCGACTGAGTCACCTTCCAGAAGAGTGCCTCTGATGCCTTGTTCTTTGCTATTGCAACTCCTTTTTTAGCCTTGTTAGCCATCCAGTATTCCTTCCTAGTCCTGGCTGTCTTTTTCTTTCTCCCATTTATCCCTGCACTCATAGCCGGCTTTAGGCATAGGCCAACTAGGTGGCCGCCTAGGGTGCCGGTCTAGCAGGGGAGCCTTTCCAGTATTTATTTGGTGTAGGTAGACCAGGATGGAGGCACCGAGTGGTGTGTGAGGGTTGGGGGCCATGAAAACCTTTTGCCTAGGGCACCATTTGACCTAAGGCAGGTCCTGCCTGTGCTCTTTCTTTCTATTGATGACTTCCTGGACTTGTGCATTCTTCCACCTGCTTTCCTTATCCACCTTATTTCCCTACATGGTTCAGCTACATATACGTTCTGTAGTCATCACACATGCTGTTTTGAGGTGCTTCCAGTCCTTTCCAGCTCCAATTATTTCTTCTTCTTCTTCTTCTTGAGGTGCTATAGCCCTAAGCAATTCCTAGAACTGTTGTGATTTCTCTCCAGTCATCTTTTAGGTCCTCAGCCTGGTCTCTGTTGATGTTGGAAGCCTTCTTTGACCACTGCTTGCAACTGATTGTGGCAACCAGTGTTTTTTACTGTTGGCTGACTGTTTCACCGGGATGCATTTACAGTCACTGATTGTACCCCATTGTCCTTTCCTTAGTAGAAGGAAGTGTACCCAAGTTCACCTTAGCCACTCTTGTATGCAATCTTATGACAGTATCACTTTTTGAACCATGTGTTGGCTACTATCAAGCCATTTGCCAGACAGAAGTCAAAAGTGGCCTCTCCATCTGTATTCCTACTGCCCCACCCATGTGGACCCAAGCAGTCCTCATATCCTATTCTGTGTGTCCTGATATGTGCATTCAGGTCAGCCATTATCAACACCAATTCCTGCTGTCCTGCTTTATAAAGCATGTCATTGTAATGAATGTGTTTCCTCTCATGCCGGCCTCTGTTTCTCAGCTTTCCTCTTGGGCAGCTGTTATTTGTTGTTCCCCTGATTTTCATTGCAATTATTTTTTCACATCTGTTCCAGATGTGTTACAATCTTATAAATAGGGCTCTTAAAAACTGTATACATAGGTTTATCATTTATTGCAGATGTTAGTCTGCAGTGCAAAATTCAGTTGCTTGTAGTTTATTACATTAACTAAAACTCTGACTAATTATATAAAAATAGTTGCATAATTTTCAGTTTGTGGTAAAAGAAGCCTGAGTCAATGGGTTTTGCATGTTAATTATTCTATGATTGCTGCAGTCATCCTTGGCTTTCTGTTAAGTGTTTTTGATTTTGGACATACTGGATTAAACAATGGGTGCCAGCAGAGGTGAAAATGGTCGTATCCAACTTGATGAAGTGCTAAATGCATTGGTTTCTAGCTTGGTACTGACTTTCATTTTATTGAATGAGACATTTAAATGCTGAGCTGTTAAAAATGTCTTACGCATTTCAATGTATACATTTCTCTTAATGTGTTAACCAGTGTAATTTACTCATCCATTCATTACAAAGTATTAAAGTCAGATATTGTCTAGGCACATCATTTGGACAGACAAGGCTTGGCTTAATTGTTTAATTGTTTTGGGGGTGGGTATGCTGTTTTATGAAATGTGTGTCACTTTCTACAGAATTCTGCTTAGTTGTGGAACGCAGTCATAAGGGATGGTTGGACAAGAGGTTAGTGCAGCATTTCTTATTAAATTAAAACTGTTTTATTTTTTAAGAATTTTCCTATTTCTGGTTGGTGACAGTGCGATTATAAGCAACTGTTAGTATTTGCTATAGGTGACTTGAATTTTGAAGTAAGTTTTACAGATAATGGCAATATTCTGCTGGTTAAGCTGTTCTGTAGAGTCTGTGCAAGCCATCTGGAGAAGCAGTCAGCATTGTAGGAGATGGCTGCTCAAAGAATTATCAGGACTTGCTTAGGATACACACCTGGACATTACAGGTAAGTGAACATTTCTATGTTTGGTAGATTCAGATTTAAACTGTGTGTTATTGATGACATCTCACGTTTGGTTTCATTACTGGAGAAATTTCAGTGGGCAATGTGTTTGATGTACTTCTTGTTTGCGTGTTGCATGGCTTATACAGTGTAAAGCTTTGTATTATAGGCTTAATTCTTTACAGGTTGCTAGTTTTCCTGCACTATGAGTGTGCAGTAATTTCACTGTGTGTTTGTGTTAATGGAGGAGTGTTATCTCCATTGCTAACTGGCTATTTCTTCACTGATTGCTTGGTGGTATGATTTTCTAGGAGGTTTAAAGTGTTCTTTTTGCTTTGCTCTGCCGGATTTTAGCCATACTAAGAGGATGCAGTCATTTTTGAAGGTGTTAGTGTGGCTTATTAGTTATGTATTTTTATACAATATTTATTGTGTTTTCCTTTTGTGGATACTGACAATAAGTTCAGAATTAGTTTTGTTGAGGGGTTGTGAAATCAGAGTTATCACTTTACTTCCTGGTGCTGTATGTGAAAGTGATTATGACCACGTTTTATTGCTCAGATGTTGTCTTTCAGCTTTTCCTGGTTAGGGGTCGCCACAGCGGAACTCTGGTCTGCTGATTGGCAGTAGATTTTCACGGTGCTGAGTTGCCAGCTCAATGCCCAACCTTCAATGAAGGCACGCCCATTTACGCATGTCTTTCGGAACGCCACTCAACCCGCAGGGAAGACATGCAGACTCCACACAGGAGGCACTCCACGCACACTAGCTGAGAATTGAACGGGAGAACCTCTTGCTGTGAGACAACAATGCTATTGCTGCACTACTGCGGATTGTGTTTTATTGCTCAGATACTGGGTATGTTTTCTGCTGGCTCAAAGGAAACATTGGTGCACTTCATGCAAGAACATGGATGGCTCCAGTGAAACATTCTGGTACATGCTTACAAGCCTACTGAAAGATGTTACATGTTAGTAGTACGTTTTTATGTATGAGGTTATTTAAATTTTCTTTCATTATTTATGCCAAATCTTAAATTTGGAATATATGTTGTAGGAAGAAATAAGTATGACTGATGCATTCAGTGTATTGTTGTGCCATGTTTGGTGCATAACTAGTATATTCATAGGTTTATACTAGACTAATGAATACCAGAGAGATTTTGAACATTGATTTCTTAAAGACTAAGTGTGAAACTGTAATGTTTGACATTACAGATTATAATCTTCAGTGATTTACCAGAAAATCAAACCATTTTATAAGGAGAAGGGTAATAACATGAGGCAACATCAGGGAGAGTTGAGCAGTATGAAGAAATTAATGACCAGTAATATTGCTTTTGTATTTTTTCGGTCTGGTGATTTTTCTTGTAGTGTGGGTGGCCAGATATTGCTACAGATTTCATTATCTGGGTGTAATTTTTTTTCTTGATTTTCGGTTGGGTAGCTGTTGCAATCACAAGTTGTATATTATATTATATTATATTATATTATATTATATTATATTATATTATATTATATTATATTATATTATATTATAATATATTAGTGTGGTGTAGGCAGGGGAAACATTTGTAAGGACAAGGTCAAACATGATATTTGTTTACTGACATCTGACTACCAGGAAAGTCTAACTAGGTAGTTATCCATTTTTATATAGAAAAAGTTAAGAAGTGAGTGAAAAGGGCAAGTCAGGAAGTATAAGGTATGAGTAGGAGGGTCTATATTATATTCTCAAATGCCGACAATGTTGAATATGACATTGTCAACACGAGAATATCGAATGCTTAGAATCTCGAGCGTGTACAAAAACCAAAAAGAGAAAAGTACCCTAACGGGTTTAAGAAGGAGAGCAAGTCCCCCTGCACCCCCCACATGGTTTGCTGCACCCCCCACCCCACTACTTAAATATACCAACTCCATTGCAATAAATGGAAATCTCCCCTTACGGAGATTTCCGTTTACATGCTTGAGATTCTGAGCGTTCGATATTCTCGTGTAGACAATGTCAGAGTCGACATTGTCGGCATTCGAAAATATAATATAGACCCTTTTAGGAAGTTGTTCATATTCAGAATATCATTATCCTGAGACTGGGCAAAAACTGAGACAAATTTTGGCTAAGAAGTACTTCTGAATGGTTTTAAAGGACTGGAGGGAGGGTATTGATCTGATGGATATAGATAAGGAGTTCCAAGCCTTAGCAACTTGGTATAAATATAGATCATGGCCTGCAGATTTCATAGGGCTGTGGACAGAAATGGTTTTCCTCACAGAATCCTAGTGATGGAGTACATACATAGTTGTGTAGAATGGTATTTAGTACTGGAGAAGTTGGTGGTTGCTGGCTAATGTTGTAGGTGTGAAGAAGCTCTGTATACGTTATTTGATAGGTTTAGTTCTAACCAATTTAGGCTTTCAGTGCTATACAGTAATGGATTTTGAAAGGGGATTTAATGATAATTTAGCTACCTTATTATAGCATTGCTTAAATTTTGCTTTTTATGCTGACTGGAAGTTAGTCGGAATGGGTGTTCCATAAATTACGAAACAGTTCAATGTCCAAATGAGTATAACAGCACACCATAAGCTCAAAAAATGTGAAACGACTATACTTGAGCTTATGGTGTGCTGTTATACTCATTTGGACATTGAACTGTTTCATGGTTTTGCAACTTGATGTCCTTCAAATGTGTACTTTGGATTGTTCCATAAATTAGTGAGGGGAGGTGTTACATAGTTGAGAGTGTAGCTGTAGTTGTGTTGGTGAGAGACTTTTTGGATCTCTAAAGCTTTGCAAGTTTTTGGTGAGGTTTTTTTATGCATTTTTGTATGTGCATCTGAAATGTAAGATTATAGGTTCATAGGTAAGGTAAGTACTAGGCTACCTGCTCCTGCAGACCATTTTATCTAGCTAATTTCCATTTTTGTGTGTTTGAAATACTCTATCCCATTTGGTTATAGATTGGCCTTGCGTGTCTCATGGTTGATAATTAAATATTACCCCTAATGAGAATGACTGGGATCATACCATTGGTAATTTGAGTGGGGCCATACCTAGGATAAAGCATTTAGTTGCTGAATCTTTCCATCAGTGGTGTATGGGGCAGTGTGGTTTACACCTAACCTCTTGAGTTGGTCAACCAATGCTTGAGTAGGGTATTGTGTCAAATTCCTTGGCCAGGAAAGGTAGGCAGTGTGAAACATTTTGCCCACATTCATTGTTTTGGTGACCTTCTCAAAGAAGTCCATCAGGATGAGTAAGCAAGAGCTGCATTTGACGAAACCCGCCTGGATTAGGTCTAGTGTCTGGAGGTTTCTTGTGTCATTATTGATCATTTCCATGATAATTCTTTCCATAGATGATGGACATGCTCCACCTAAAGAAAACCATATCCCCTTGAGCCACATGCTCCAGGGATCTAAACCTCACCACAACAATAAATAGGATGTGCTGGAGGGATAGATTCCTGTCCCAGAGACTTCCCATGCTCTGGAACAAGATTCCAGTCTACATTAGGCAGAGCTCTTCGCTAACCCTCTTCAAGAGAAACCTTGACAAGTGAATGGGAAACAGAAAGTTTACCCCGGGGATCACTTCAATGGCTTTGCTGGACAGAGGCACAGGGAACTAATCTAAGGGGGCAGTGAAAGCCAACACATTCTGGCTCGGCTTATAAATGCCTTTGGGCAGATAGCCTAGTACCTACCTATGAACCTATGGATTTGCATATGACACTAGTGAGGTTATGGGGCTATAGTCTCCAGGGTCTGTAGATGTCCCACCTTTTTGGCGGCTACAGTTTAAATAGCAATACGGAGGTCCTGATAGATCATGTTTCATGCCTGGGTCCATCAATGCAATGTTCTTAGCCTTACAGCGGACATTGAAGACCTGTTCCTAGTGATAGCAGGGCGGTTATATTTGATATTTTTTAGAATGAGATTGAGAAGGAGAGAGGACCAAAATTAGAGCTGAATTTGTCTGCTAATATTTTTTTTTATATCTTCTGGCTCAGTATATGTGGCTGCATTAACAAATGAGCTCTGCACACATTTGTGTATTGTCTGTCAGGTTACAGATATAGCTACAGTATGTCTTGTGGTTGCCCTAGGTCTGGGAGGCCACATTTACCTCAAAGTTGGCTTTGGTAAACATTAGTTTTACCCTGAGTAGTTTGTTTAATTTGAGAGTGCTTTTATCCTGCTGGGTGGTACATCTCTTAATTTTTGCCATGATTTTCTTTCTTTTGTTATAGAGCATCCTGACATTATGATGCCACCACAGTGGGTTTTTTTTAGTTACTTCTGTACTTATTCCTGGTGGGTACAGCTTCCTCTATGCAGCTATTAACATACTTGTATAAAGTTTCTGTGAACAGTTGTCCAGAGGCAGCAGAGTTCTCAGGGTTTGTGAGGGCTTGAAATGTTGTCATGTTATCAGGTAATAACATGTATGGGCATGTAGTGCCTGAACATTCTAGGATTAGTTGGGGTTCTGGGTTTTATTTTTACTTCAAAGGAGACCCTTTTGTGGTCTGACCTTTCCACAGAGGACATTACACTAAGTGATTTCCAGCAGTCTTCCATATTAGTGAGGACAAGATCCAGTGTGTTTCTGCCCTTGGTTGGCGTAATCATAGGAGATCATAAGAGATTAGTAGGCTATTGACCCGGAGGTCATTTTTAACCTAGCCATTTCAATCCAATGTAATACAGTAGAGGTACTAGTCAATACCCAAGATTTAATTTAGTAATGACTGCCCATGTCCAGGAGGGTCATGGGTGCTATCCCTGCTAAGAATTTATGGTGCCCCATCCACTCATCCAGGTTCCTCTTGAACAGAGTCATAGAGGTGTTCTGTTTCACATGAATTTGTAGCCTGTTCCAAAGACGTGGCTGTCACTGGGAGATAAATCTGTCACTCCAGCATGTCCTATTTAAGTTGTAGGCCATTTTTAAGTCCAAGGAACAGGTAGCCCTAGACCTATTTGATTTATGGATATGCAGTAAGTTCATTATGTTTGGTTCCTGGGTTGCTCTATAGGCTAGGCATAAGTCTCCCCTAAGAAGTCCCTGAGTACTGGGTCAAGCCTTAGGGTTCTATTGCCAATATGAGAGTTACTTGGGGTAAATGACTACCCAAAGGAAACTATTATGCATTTCTTGGCATTTAGTTTTAGTCCATGGCTCTAGCACCAGTTGTTTGCATGTGTCAGGCCTTCCTGGAGAACATTTGTGTCAGTGGGCAATTGCAGTGATAGCTCCTAATTTGCAATCTGGTCCAGGGAGTTTGTGTTTACAAAATCCAGGAATCTCTGTACCTGTACATAAGGTGTCATGTATAATTCTCAGTTAATAATGTGGTAATTACAGTTGCCCATGAATATGGTATTGGGTTGGACGTGAGTGTTCCCAATAAGTTTAAGTACATGGTACAGGTTTCCTGGGTCACAGAGGGTGAGCTTTAGCTTGCAAGGAAGTGGTATTGAATTTTTCCTATGGTGATTTGATTGTGGAGAAACTCGAGTGAATTGTCCTGTTTGATCAGCCTTGAAGTACATTTATTTTTGATGTACATCAAGACGCCTCCACCTTTTGTCCCTGTCTGTGTGGTAGTTCCTCCATGCTGACAAATATTGTACCCCTTTAGAATGACAACAGAAACTAAGCCAATTATTAAAGTCAGTCATCTTTTGTTCATATTGTGGCATTATCCATGAAGAAGGTAAAATGTTGCTCTGTACTAGGCTCATACTTGCCTAGTTAACATATTCCGAGAGCTCCACGATGTCTCTCTTCATATAGTTTAGAGATGTACTTTTCAGGTCATTTACACCCACATGGACTGTGACTGAGTCATGTATGGTTAAAATGGTGGATCCTAACCCCTGATAAGCAACTGACACTGATTTTCTCCTTATTCTGCCTGGTGAAAGGGACAGCAGTGTGTCTCACAATCAAGTCTCCAATAACTAGAATGTTGCATTCTGTGACGGCTTTACATATAGGCTTAGAAATAGAGAAATAGAGGCTTCATGAGATGTGGCTGCCTGTGATTGTGGATGTTTTAAAAGACTGCATTCAGGGTTGCTGAGGGAGTTTGTGTATTTTGCCTAGGAGGCCTTTGGGGTTCAGGAAGGTTACTTCATATGTGAGCGTGAGTGTATGTATGTATATATATATATATATATATATATATATATATATATATATATATATATGTGTGTGTGTGTGTATGTGTGTGTATAGATGTATATCTATATATATATATATATATATATATATATATATATATATATGTGTGTGTGTGTGTGTGTGTGTGTGTGTGTGTGTGTGTATAGATATATATCTACATATATATATATATATATATATATATATATATATATATATATATATATATAATAACTTTTATTGTATGTTATAACAGGATTCACTTTATAAGCTCGAAATTCTGAAATCTCAAATTACAGAATCTTGAGCCCATAAAGTAGAAAATCCAAATACCTGAAACCACGCAATCACGAAGCCCTAAATGCCGAAACCGCAAAACCGTGAAATTCAAAATCCCAACACTTTCAAATACCATTACAACAAACACACACACACAACTAAACAAGCACACACAAATACCCTTATTATATGCAGGGGGGCAAGCCCCCCTGCACCTCCCATGTGTGGGGTCTGTGCCCCCCACACCCCACCTTAGTTAAATATTCTAACTCCAAGGTCGCACTACATACGCACACACAAAACACCACCACACAAACTACATTCCTCTCGCGCACACACGCATCACAGTAACAACACACACTACAGCCCCTACCCAACACCCTTAAACATAAACACTTACCTGAATCCCCGAATACATCGCAACAACAGATCTGCTAATTCAAAATCTCCTGTATTCGAGATTTTGAATTTAGCACTTCTGTGGTTGCGATCTTCCAATCCTTCCACTTTATGAACTTGTGACACTGAAATTAAAGATTTCAGTATTGCGAGCTTATAAAGTGCTCCCATTATACGATATATATATCATGTATGTATTGTATATACATATATTGTGTGTGTGTGTGTGTGTGTGTGTGTGTGTGTGTGTGTGTGTGTGTGTGTGTGTGTGTGTATGCAAACATATATCAATATATGTGTGTGTGTCTGAGTGTATCTATATTCGTGTATGTGCAAATATATATAGATATATGTGTGTGTGGGTGTATCTATGTTTGTATATGTATGTTTGTGTGTATACAGGTCTCTGTATATATTTGTGTGCATATATATTTTATCTAATGTGTGTATATATATATATATATATATATATATATATATATATATATATATATATATATACATATATAGATACACAAATGTGTATGTGTCTGTGTGTGCGTATATGTATATATCTAGAGATATGTGTTGGTGTGTTTGTGTGTACCTGTCTATATATATATATATATATATATATATATATATATATATATATATATATATAAAATATATTTTCCTGGGAAAGAAATCAGTAGCACTAACACACAAACACACACATTTTCAAACATTACAATGTGGGGGGCTTCTCCCCACACATCCCCCACCCCCCCAACTAAATATGCCAACTATGAGATTGCACTACAGTGGGGAAAGGAGCAAACACACTGGGAAGGCCAAGCGATTTCTTTCCAGGGGAAAGAAATCGTTGTTTTGAGCGGTCGCTCTTTGTGTCGACAAAGAGGCATTCGATTAAACGCCTCTTCGCTATTCTGATATAGACCCATATCTATATATATATATATAGATATATATATATATATATATATATATATATATATATATATATGTATATACCAAAAAAGCTAAGTGGCAGGACACAGCAGAACACAGCAAGCAACAAAGTTTTAAAATTACGAATACTTTAATCAAAAATAATAAAAGGTAAGCGCTTTCAAAAATACAATTTGCTTCATCAGACCTTAAAAATAATGGCAAACATCACTTCCTTTTATACCATTAACATTCAAATAGATCAATCAGAGTCCACCATACTAATTAAAAAGACAGAAATAAAAACACAATGGTAAAAAACATAACATAATAAAAATAAATCATTTCCTCATTTCCTCAACTTCCTATCTCTCAGTCTAGCAGTGATGGCTGTATGGTTATTGAGTCCTTTACCTAAATGAGACCTCAATTTAATAATCCATCTAAGTTCCCTATTTTCAGTAGCATTAGAGATGTCACCTAATCTACTGCTTTCAGGTACTAATTCTAGTACAGTAAATTTAAACTGGTGTATAGGTCCTAGCTCTAAAATGTGTTTTGCTATAGCACTGTAAGTATGCCCTTTTTTCAAACAATATATACGGTCCCTAATACACTCCCTTAGGCGTCTGTTAGTTTTCCCAATGTAGAATGAATTACATTGCATACATCTGGCTAAGTATACAAGGTTCTTACTATTACAATTGGCATTAGTTTGCAGAGTATGTTCTGCACCTGTTTCAGGATGCTTAAAGTCAGTCCCTTCATATATACATTCACAGAAATTACATTGACCACATCTAACTGTCCCTTTATTTACGGGCTATATCTCAAAGTAGGATACTGGCTTTGGATAACATAACTTCTGTTTAAGGTTTTTAGTGTTTTTGTAAATTATTTATGGTTTCTCTCCAACTATCTGAGCTATCTGATTGTCAGTCTGAAGTATCCTCCAGTTCCTTTGTAATATACCCCTTATCGCTTCATTGTCTCTAGTGTACACAAATGTAAATTGAACATTGTTCCCTTGTTTCCTACATACCTTAGTCTGCGTATTGGATTTAGAAAAATAGGCTCTGGCCCTATTACATCTCATAGCATTAACATTAATAGCTGTCCTTTGAACTTCATTTTCATGATAACCCCTGCTGGTAAAATATTCACCCAGTTTAACAAATTCCTCATCCCATCTTTCATCACTATCGGTTAGCCTGGAACACTGCATGGCTTGACCCTTCAGAATGTTGTTAAACACATGACTAGGATGCATGCTTGTTCTATGGAGATATGCCGGATGATGACATTCCTTTGTATATCTATCTGTGTGAAAATGTCCTTCCTTGTCAACACTGACCCGAATATCTAAAAATTCCACCATATTGTCCGAATACTTCCCTGTGAACCTTAAATGTCCAGATCTTTGACTCAAAACTTGCTGAGGACTGAAGTCACTAATTGATATACATGTGAATTTCTGACTTCATATCCTTCAAAAAATGCGTGTTACTGCAAAAAGTTGTTACTGTATCGACTTTCTAAATTTATAATTGCAAAATTAAAAAAAAATGTCCACATTTATGTGCCCTTGTCCCACATTATTTTAGCCTTTGTTCAGATTTCTTGCCCTAAGAGTTTGAGGGTTATGATTTGTGATCTGATTTGACCATGCAGGACATTACATTTGGTGGGGTACAAAACTGACCCATACTGGTAAGGACCAAATCTCATTGCTTATTTCGCTGTCTGAATTCATTGACATTTTTATTGTCATTAATGTGTATTTCTTGATATGCTATGATACTATCTTGTCCAATGACATATTATCTTATAATTACATAATGAGTATTATCTGAATGCAAAAGGCCACCCATGTCTACCCGAACAAGTGCAAAATTCCTCTTCTACCTTGCACATTTTACTAGTGACACTAATGGTTCTGTATTTGCCAAAGGAAGCTGTAGACCCTCCATTTGGATACTAACCATTTTGGATCCTTGCCATAGTTTGTGAGCAAACCATGTAATAGAAGGGAATTTTGTACAGCACTAGTACAACTTACTGGGATGTTATTTGGGCCCATGGAGTTACTGTTCTTCATTGTGCTCATCTACTTCTTTGTGGGGCTATGATATAATGGTGGTTTCTCTCCACACCTAGTATAGTAGTATGTTAAATGTGGGGGTTTCAAAGCTATAGCTGAATATCTTTGTAGATATGTATGCCATGTGATTTGTAATGTAGTGTACCACTGATTCCCATAACAGTACAAAGATGAGAATTACCTGTGAGCTTCCTTTCCTACTTACAGAAAATGCGTTTGCCATTTTATCTTATAGGAGTTCTTTGTTGACTGGAAATATACAGTGTAGTTATGAATTTAAATTATAATGTTGCTATATTTATAGATGGGTGAGTATATAGTTTTAATAGCTAGTTCATGAGTACTGCTCCTATGCAGTATGCACAATGTCCAGGAATCTTGCCACTGACAGCAATTTAATTTTGTCTTATTTCAGTTGCATTCAAGCAGCTTAATCTGCTCCCAGCTACTGTCATTTTCAGTTTTGTGTCAATGAGCTTGTCATGTAGGGTGCTTGTGCTTCCAGACTGCCTAAAACAGAGTTGAGCTCTGAGGGGCAGTCCAGTTAAAAAATTAATGCAACATCAATATACAGGATAGAAGTAGACTGGCAAAAAGACGTAAGGAAAATGTCCATGACCTCAAAATTTAAATAGTATGACTATATATTTCCTGTAGATGCACGTCATAAGTAGAATTCAATCACACAAGCATGCCCAACTAATCTGCCCATTAAGGTGTATCTTATCAGTATCGTACGTTTGCCTACCTTCCACCACAACTGATTTTGGTTATTATATTTATTTCTGGATGTCAACTTAGGTTCATAAGTTGGTACTAGGCTATCGGCCCTAGGGCCTGTACAAGCCTAGCCATAACAATTCCCTGGCTATTTCTTCCCACAATATTTACTTCCCTGGACCCCTGTCTAGCAGGGTGACTGACATGATCCCTGGGGTAAATTTCCTATCTCCCATCCAGTTATCAAGGTTCCTTTTGAAGAGGGCCAAGGAGGCGCTCTGCTTGACATGTATGGGCAGTCTATTCCAGAGTATGTGGAGTCTCTGGGTCAGGAACCTGTCCCTCCAGCATGTTTTGTTCATTGTGATGACAAGGTATAGGTCCCTGGAGTGTGTGGCTCTGATGGATTGGGGTTTCTTTAAGTGTAACATGTCCAACAGCTCTGGGTTTGACATGGCCTTCTATGTTAAGCAGAGATCGCCTCTGAGTAGATGATATGTGACAGTATAGCTGGAGTTTTTTTAGTCTGTCAGCAAAGGGCATCTGCTTTAGTCCTGTGATTTTTTTAGTGGGGTGTTTCTGCGGCCTTTCCAGTTGTTGCAGATGTCTTGTGAGGTACATACCAAATGGGGCGTTGTACTTTATGATGGGTCTAATGAGGGATGAGTACAGTGGAACAATGACCTCCTTTCTGGATGATAACCCCTTAGTGATGAGGTTGCCACATAGAAGGATTTCCTGACTGTTGCGGTGATGTGGTTATCGAAGGCGAGACCACTGTCCACCTGTGTTCCTAAGTCTCTTATCATACTTTTGGTGTTTAGTGTACTGCCACCTATCTGGTAATTCATATGTACATGGTTTTTCCCAAAGGGGATAACTATACACTTCTTGGCATTGAGCTTGAGCCCATGGCTCTGGCACCAAGCATCTGTTTCTGTAAGGCCCTTTTGTAGAATATCCACATAATTTGGGGATTCAATGATGGCTCCCAGTTTGCAGTCATCTGTGAACTTTGTTAGCCAGAGTCCCTCAGTGTTGGCCTGTACTTCCGAGAAGTAGATGCCAAACAAGAGCGGTCCCAGGACTGAACCCTGAGGTACTCCACTTGTCACTTGTCTGGAGCTGGATTTGGAGTTGGCAGCTTTTACAGTGTGGGTTCTGTCAGTAAGCCAGTTGGCAACCCATCAAGTGACGTTTCACTGCTTTCTGTGGAAAGCAATTTCATGTATTTGCAACTTACTGTAAAAAAAAAAAAAAAAAAAAAAAATAGGATTATAAGAAGTTACTTAGCTAGTGGTCAAAGAACCTTTATAAGCCTAGTCATTCATGCCCCAATTGTCATAACTATTCCCACGTATTAGTCCAAGTTGCATTTGAATAGGAATAGAGAAGAGGTTTGTTTCACATGAATAGGAAATCTCTTCCAGAGAAGGGTTAATCTCTGAGACACATATCTGTTCCTTCCACATGTTTTGCTTATGTCACAGGCGAGGCTTAGATCAGGTAATTGAAATGTTTGTTTTCTGAATGTATAGCAGATTAATCAGGGCAGGATGGGAGAATGCCTCATAGGGTAGTTATAGATCACCTCTCAGTAGTCTGTAGAAGACTCGGGACAGGGCTTTGATATGGTCCATATAGGACATGTTATTTACACCATGTATTCTTTGTGAGGAACTTGTGTGGCCACTCTAGCTGTTGGCAAATGCCAGATTAGGTACATGCTGAAGGGTCCATTGTACTCAATTACTGGTCTAATAAGAGCTGAGCATAGTGGGGCTATGATCTCCTTAGATCTGGATGCCTAGTGCTTACTTATAATTTGCACCTCATAGAAGGATTTTCTCACCACAATGGCACATGGTGATTTAAAGTTCAGTTTACTGTCAATGTGAGTTCTCAAGTCCCTTATCACTGTGTCTACTCTAATCTTAACTGAGAGTTATCAGTGTTGTAATGTGCAGGGGTGGTCATTTTACCAAAGGGTATATCTATGCATTTTTTGCAATGAGTATTAGGCCATGGTTTTGGTGTCAGTTATGTGTCTGTCATATCATCCTCAATGATATTTACGTCTTTGGCAGATTTGTTGGTTGGACCCAACTTGCAGTCCTCAGCAAGTCTGGTCAGCCAAAGTCCCTCTATATATGGCTTCACTTGAGAGAAGTATATTCCATACCGAAGAGGACCCCAGAGCTGTTGGACATGCTCTACTTAAATCCCAATCCCTCCGAGCTACACGCTCTAGGGACCTTAAGCTTGTCACCACAATAAACAGAACAAGCTGGAGGGATAGATTCCTGTCCCAGAGACTTCCCATACTCTGGAACAGACTACCTATCTATGTCAAACAGAGCTCCTCATTAGCACTCTTCAAGAAAAATCTTGATGATTGGATAGGAAATGGGAAATTCACCCCGGGGATCACTTCTGTGGCTCTGCTCGACAGGGGCACAGGAAAACAATTTTCTTGGGTGGCGAAAGCCAGGGTACATTTTTTGGCTAGGCTTGTATGGGCCCTAGGGCCAATAGCCTAGTACCTACCTATGAACCTAAGACCCAGTGTGAACCCTAAGGGGTAACATAAATTACAGGCCTATTGGTATAGGTGGATTCCCCCACCTTAACCTAATGTGTCCTATCTGTGAGCCATTTGGCTATCCCATCTGTTAACATAGGGATCTTTAGCTAAATTTAATGAGTTTGTCTAAAATACCAAATTGAGGTATCAAGTCAAATGTCTGTGCCAGGTTGAGTTCGGCAGTATGTACTATTTTGCCCTCAACCATGGCCCTATTGACCTTCTCGAAGAAGTTCACCAGGTTTAGTAGGTGTTAACTGTCCTTGACAAAACCAAACAGGGATGGGTCTATTTTATTTTTCTGTTTAAGATTTCCTATGTCTATCAGGTCCATGATAATTCTTTCCATGACCTTGCCTGTAAGATTAGACAAACTGATGGGTCTGTAGCTTCCTGAGTCAGTTGATAGTCCATCTTTGTGTAGTAGGATGATAGTTGCAGTCCTCCATTCCTTTGGGATGAAGCCTGTCTGGAGATTGTGGTTGAACAGAGATTCTAGTGGGCCTGAAAGGTCATTTTTCAAGCTGTTTTGAAGGCATCCATGGATGTTATCAGGGCCCACTGATGTAGTGTTCTTAGATGTGGAGTGTTTGGTGAGGACCTGTTCTTTAGTGATAGTTGGAAGAGAAATCTTAGAAGGACAGTATCTGATCATCTCAGAGACATAACAATTCTGTCTTCAGCTAGTACCTTATTTTTCTTGTTAACACTTTTGAGTAAAGGTACTGTTCACTACACTTCTATCATGGAGTTTGGTAACTACTTTAGCCAATTAAATGTTTCTGTTAAGGCAAAAGTCTTCATACTTACAGGTTGAGAGGTATACCTTCAGTTACGACTGAAATGTCCCGAATTCATAAGAAATGCATGTTTTTGCATGTATATTGATATTGACTAGACAGTCTTTTTTTCTGATAAGAACTAGCCAGTACAATTTTAACTTACATTCATACATAGATGCATACATATATAAATAATTACACAAACTCATTCCATGTGAAATTGTAATTTCATTTATTTTTTCAAAATGAATAAGCAAGCAGACCCAGGTTTCATGTGAAGTCATGGTTTTATTTATTTGACTATTTCGCCACTAATGACATATCTAGGCATACGTAGTTATTTTTGTAATAATCCAGCAGTTGTACAGTGAAACAGTATTAATTGCAACTGACAGGAAATGTGATATTTTGTTGCAAACAGAGAATTTGCTGATCAATCACAACAATGCAAGACATCTGTAATATGCACTCATTAGTTTAAAGAATACCATTGCACCTAAAATAAAAAAATAAATACAATGGAGGCATCCTTGTGTATGTAAAATAGCCACTAGTTTAAACAGATTATTCATATTTACACATTTTACATACATGTAAATGCATACAAATATTTTAGAGATGGGCAATAATGGCCTTCTAGCTTGCAAATGTACAGTCATTTCCATATAAGCGAAGAAGACATTTTTAAAAAATACTAAAGTAGTGCTTGCTGTACTATAATCAGAAATGTATTCTGTGTGTCAGCTACTCTGTCAAAGAACAAGTTACTATATCATCTCATACACAGATTGTCTGATGACTCTAATACTCCTTGATAACTCCAAACTTTCCTAGAGGTAGTCGCCTCTACTTACTCTCTACTTAAGGTCTTCACGTAAATATCAATATGAGATGAACTAAAAAGTTCAAATATTTTAATCTTCTGTAATAACTTACATTTTTATATCCATGAATGCCCTTGGTATATTTTTTCTGTGCTCTTTCCAATTTACTCATGCTAATTTTATAAGAGTTCTAAATTATTATTCCATACTCTATGTGGGTCTAGGGAAACTTGCAATCCATCATTTCTGATTTTTTAGACTTAATAAATCTTTTTTTACAGCCTATAGTTTTAAAAATGATCATTAACCAATTTACTGATGTGATAAAAAAAAAACTCAAAGCTGGATCTACCCATATACCCAGGTTTTTAAATCCATCCACATTTTAAATCACTCCCCAGGATTCATGAAGCTCGGCGCAAGGCCGGCGTTAGGCTTGCACCGACCGTGCAGCGTGTAGATGGCGCAGTAGCACCAAATGCATATTAATGAAGGCGCGCTGCCGCCACAGCCACATGCATAGCAAACGAGCGCGAGTGCATAGGGCGTGTTGAAGTGCCGCACGGAGGCGTGGAAATGTCAGCTGTCGACATGCAATCTAAAATGCTTGCATATAACAATTTGCCTGCAATAGTAATCACACCTGTCAGTGTCTGTGGATACGGAAACGTATGCAAAGCATGCAAGACAGTTCTTGCGAACACAAAATTAAGAAGCAAACACAAATGCACAGTAGGGAATATCGAGTCTCCATCCCTCGAACAAATGACATTGAAAACCGTGTGCCCGTATTCTAATGCAGTGTAGATAGTTATACCAAGTGGAAGAGAAACGCATCATGTTAGCACGCCGCCAATAGCTACGTCTAGCCCAATGGTCAGGGTTACCAGCTGTCCCACATCGTGAGGGATAGTACACAGCTGGGCAGATGTCTCCATACCAAAACCATGATAAATGTAAATATCTAGCGACCGTATGACAGAATTATATCCCACAACGCATGTAATAGTCACATACAATAGGTATGCCCGTATGTAACATACCACATGTGACAAGAAATAGAATAAGCAAGAAAATGAAACAGAAGGAGCATATAAACTGCTACAATAATAAGCTAACATGTAGGCAGAAAGCAAAAGTATTATCCGTAGTGCTGACCATGGGTATGTGTTGTCCTGTAAAATCAGATATGTGTCCGGAATATATCCCATCCTGGACATATGAAAAGGTGGCACCCTACCAATGGTCAGAGTCGGCCAAAATCCGCCCATATGCGGTCCAAACCGTACTTGTCAGGATGTGTCACAGTTGAGCAGGTATTACCCGGGTGTACCAACCATGTCATAAAAGTTAAGTATGGGCGTGTACCTATGTGTGTGATGTACAGCATGTGGAAGGTGAAACATGCCAGGGTAGTCCACACAACCATACAGGTACCTGACATATGTAGTGTATGCAATGTGTTCCCTTGACCGTGTCATGGGCCATCAACCAAAGAAGTGATGAATGGAGTGTCAGGAATATGTGTGTGTGTGTGTGGGGGGGGGGTAATGGTATAATTCACAAAGGCGAGACTGTGTTAGATGCAGAATAGGTGAACTGGAGGTGTATGAGGGAGCAGCGGGTGAATCAGAAAGAAACACAAAGAACAAGTATACACATCTGCAATACAACCTGACAGGCCATACTGTAGAACACAATCACACAAACATATGAATATTAAAATGTGCGATACAAATGTACAGAAACGTCACCGGCACATACCCACAGAATGGTCTGGATGGAACCGGCCCATTCAAATGCAACACACCTGGATGCATAATTGAATACCCAACATCCCCTCCACAGCACACAACCTGCCTCCATACCTGAACGTCCACCAAATCCAGCCATACTCGGCCTACTAGCTTGACGCAGCCATATCTACACATAGTGACCACTACTCATATGTAGTAGGCAGTTTCACCCTAGGCAGTTTCAGGATTGCAAACTATGTATCCCTTGCATGTAAAACCCCAACACATTTTCATAAAGCCAAAAGAATGGACAGTATTGGTCTTGTTCAATTTTTGGATATCCCTCATGGGATAAGTAACCTGTGTAAACATCAGACTGGGTATCAGGACACGATGTCCAGTCCTGTAGACATCCGGACACAAGTTGAATGTGCAGTAGTGGTGCACGAGACTGTCCAGCCATAGACGGTCATGCAGAACCTACTACCCAGGATCAAACACCTGCCCGTGACGCACGTTTCCCCACATGAATAATTGAGAGAATATATTGTACACATTCGCATACTGGCACTTGGAAATAGGGTGATTAAGGCACTGACGTAAACAGGGTACCTCCTGACCCTCTGTGTGAGGGACAGTCACTGTTTGGGTAGGTGTGTCCTGACCAACAATGATACAATTGCAAATGTCCTGTGATTGTAGGAAATGACTATGTACCATACTGCATGTAAAAGTTGCCTAAAGCAGTCATGTCTGGATATAAAATACGTAATTCGTACAAGAAACAGACTAAGCAGCTAAAGGAATAGGCTCTCAGCTAGGAAAATAATGAATGTTCTAAACCCTGCACTGACCATGGGTATGTGTTGGCCTAAACAATCTGGTCTCTCAGAATATATCCCATCCTGTACATATGAAAATGTGGCAACCCTACCAATGGTCAGAGCATTCGCACAATAACTGGCCA
>NC_056735.1:1608745523-1608752048 GCF_019279795.1 Protopterus annectens
ATGTACTGGCAGATATGTCCGGACCACTGGTGTTTGCAGGCCTGGCCGTCCTGTGTTTCAGTGTGTGAGCATGCCCAGTATGACTGTTATGCATGTTGTCCACTGACATTACCGTCATGTGTGTGAGCATGCCAAGTATGGTCAACTGGATCGCATGTGTCACATGTCCAGATAGTCAGTACTGTGGTGCCGACCCCTGCGTTCTACACCGACAGGTGGCATGCTGTGTCTGCAGGGTAGCTAATGGTCATGTGGCATTGACAGTTGCTACATTTCTGCATAGCGTGGGGGGACATCCAACCGCATCCACAGTCCTACACAGCACCGGGGGTGGCGCACATGACTCTCACATGTGCACGTTGGAAGGGGGGCGCAGCTAACAGTTGTACACATTTGCCACTACTGTACTGGTATGCCAGGTACTCCATGTCAGTGTGTGGACCTACCTAAATTGCTGGTTGGAGGCATACCAGTGGACGTCAGATCCTAGCTTTAATTACCAGCATAGTGGCATTGGACGTCCTAGCTTTCACAACCTACATCCAACTGCCTGGCCTGCTCTAGTCTGTGTGTGTGTCTGTGGGGGTTGGGGTCATTCATTGGGCATATCCAGAGGCCATTGTATATCATTTGTCTGTATTGGTCTACACCTGTCCAGCTGTATGGAACGTGTGTGAGCTGTATGAACACACATGATGTTCAGCCCATAACCTGCAGTGGGTTAGGACACCCTGTGTACTACTGGCTACTATTGTGACCCTGGTATGTGTTACAGATGTCATGGTGCCACTATGGATGTGTACTGTCTGCTGCCCTAACATTCAGCCACCAAATTCTCTTGTATGCTCACATCCATACCATAGCAATGGGTAAATACACATTCTAATACAACTGCCAATTGTTAGGTCAATAGACGTACCTTGGGGGTGTTCCGGACCTGAGGACAGTGCTGGAGGGCTGCCTATGTCAGATGCACACAGTGCACTTCCTATACATGGCTGAGCACAGGTAGTGTCATGTTTGGCATCTGTTGTACTGTGTGCGAGTCAGAGAGGGTGAAATCCCTGGGTACCTACTGTGTCAGTGCATATGCCTTGTGTTGCCTCTTTGCCAAGGGCAGGTCATACTGTGCACGGCCCTTTCGTCGACTGGGCCCAGCTCAGGTAGTTCCTCCTCCAAGTCACACTGTGCCTGTACAGGCCTTGGCAGTGGTGGTGGGCCGTGTGGCCCTGCCCCATGCTGTTCCTGCTGCAACTGTTACTGCAGGATCAGATTGTGTAGCATAGCAAATACCATAATTTGTGTGCATGTAGCTAGTGAATACTGCAAGGCTCCACCGGATGTGTCCAGATACCAGAACCGTGACCTGAGCATCCCAAACACATGCTCAATTATATGTCTTGCCTGTGCATCTGCTTCATTATGGTGTGATTGTTCAGGTGTGTGTGCATTGCTGATGGGTGTCATTAGCCACGACTCCAGTGGTTACCCAGCATCCCCCACTAGGAGACTGTAGGGGATGTCCATATTGGCAAAGGTGTGGTACAGCTGCGTCAGATGCCATATATCAGAATCGTCATAGCTTCCAGGGCAGACAGCACACACATTCATTTTAATGCCCTGGCCATCGCATATGGCCTAGCTGTTGGAGGGTATACCCCTGCAGATAATGTAGGCCCTACCCCACTCACCGGGTGGTGCTTTGATACATACGTGTGTGCAGGCTATAGCACCCAGTACCCCAGGGTAGTTAGCCATGTGGTGGAAGAGATGCATATTGCTGGTCTACTAATCACGTGTGTTGAGGACATGTACGTGCTCACTAGCATGTATTGACATGGCGTCTGTGAACTGGTGCAATACTCTGGATGCAGATGCCTGTGAGATCCCCATGATATCCCCAGTTGTGCTTTGGGAGGTACCTGTGGCTAGTATACCTAGGCCAACACATACCGTGGTATCCACTATGATGGGTTTCCCTCGGCCTGTTTGATGTGTCAGGTGTGGCAGGCACAGGTCAACAAGCCGCTATAGGAGGTCTCTGTCCACCCCATAGTGCTCCACTATCCCCAGCTCATGTAGCCCCTGATAAGTCACCCTGGGTCTATAAAGTCTTATGTCACCCCAGTAAGGGTTGTTCGGCAGCATACACATCCTCACTGCCCTCAGCCTCCTGCACATGTTGGTCTATGTCGCCTGCTGCAGCCCTTCTCATTTGGTTGGACTTTGTTGTGAAATGTCCCCGCATGTATATACCGGTGGTGTAGAGTGTGGAAGAAACCTGTGTATATGGTGCTTGCTCACATTACCGTAGTGTTCTGGTGTGGGCTGGCCATGTAATCTGCTGATTGTGCTGATCATCACCTGTTTGTGCAGCCTGTTCACCCTGACTACTCCACTACTGCTTTTGTCCCTCCCAATGTCACCAGGCAGGTATAGACACACCCCTAGCTTAGGCGTGCTAAGGCAGGAGCACTCCTGAGGCACAGGTCTCCAATGTACGTACAGTATGTCTGACCCCCCTCCCATGCTTTCATCTATATTCGAGCCCTACACCCGGCTATCTACACACATACACTCCAGGGATTTGCATCACACCCTGGGGGTAAATGGGATGCACAATTGTCAACCTCATCTGCATAGTATAGTCTTCTAATGCATAGTTATATGACCCATACCGAACCTCGAAATTAATAACCACTGCTTACTGTTGCTCAGATCCGTACACAACTGGTAACAGGTGCCTTACTATCACTGTATTCGATGTCCCATGGTCTTCCCAGCAACAAAATAACCAGTGTCTACACAACTAGAACCCAGGACCCTGCACACCACCGACGATGTGCTTTACCACTACGCCATCGCAGATATACATACATCCAAGGTGATCATGTACAGATCATCCAGCACAAACATTCAATAGTGCTAATGTCCACATACATATATGTATATATCTATGTCTATCTATCTATATCTACATATATCATATATATTATATATATACATATATACATAGTTGTGTATATATATATATATATATATATATATACATACATACACACACATATACATATACACACATACGTAGATATTGCATTTATATCACAACAGTGGACCACATGACACCAACGCATTAGACAGGAATGAAAAGGAAACTACATGTGCCACCTGCATTATGTAGTGTTGTTACTATCAAGGCAAGTGTGTTTTGTTGCGTCACATGGGTCAGACTGTATTAAGGGTAAGAGTAGGGCTGCTGACATTTACTCACCAGACCTATTGGTGAATGTATGTGTTGACAACCCAGTGTCTTGGCCAATTATGCGAGCTGTGGAACTATATAGGAAAGCAACAAAACACACTCAACACATCCTGAAGCTAGCCACCCACAGATACCAACACATAGGGTATGACTGCCAAACACACACACCTGCCATGCCTTGGAATCGAGCACCTACATGTCTATTCTACCACACTACAGCATTACACAGTAACAGAATGCGCTACCGAGATTTCTGGATCACAGAACTCCCAGAGGCATACTTCTAGGTGGGTGACATCATCAGCAAAGGCAAAGACGCCGATAGGGAGTATACGGAGAGTGAGCTGTCTAAAAACATTATTCTGTCTCCAGACAGCTGGAAACACACACACACATGACAGGGCTGGGATTAGAACATAGCACTGACTACCTTATTACACTACAGCCTTACGCAGTTACAGAACGCGCTACCGAGATTACTGGACCACAACACTCCCAGAGGCATACTTCTAGGTGGGTGAAATCATCAGTAAAGGCAAAGATGCCGATAGGGAGTGTACAGAGAGTGAGCTGTCTAAAAACATTATTCAGTCCCCAGGCAGCTGGAAGCACACACACACAGGGCAGGGCTGGGATTAGAACATAGACCTGACTACCTTATCACACTACAGCACTACGCAGTTACAGAACACACTACCGAGATTACTGGATCACAGCACTCCCAGAGGCATACTTCTAGGTGGGTGACATCATCAGCAAAGGCAAAGACGCTGATAGGGCATGTACAGAGAGTGAGCTGTCTAAAAACATTATTCTGTCCCCAGGCAGCTAGAAACACACACACACACACACACACACACACACACACACACACACACACACACACACGGCAGGGCTGGGATTAGAACATAGACCTGACTACCTTATCACACTACAGCATTACGCAGTTACAGAACACGCTACCGAGATTACTGGATCACAACACTCCCAGAGGCATGCTTCTAGGTGGGTGACATCATCAGCAAAGGCAAAGACACCGATAGGGATTGTATGGAGTGTGATCAGTCTAAAAGCGTATTAGTGTCCCAAGGCAGACGGAGATGAACACATGGCAGTGGTGTGAGCAGGACAACTGGCTATCTATGGAGCACTAGTACAACACTACATAGATATGAGATGCGCCACAGACAGTACACCTTTCAAGACCGTCAATATGACCTTCTAGGAATGCAGACATCGATATGGATGCTGGCAGTTATGGTGTACATACCTGTGAACCAGTGTGTTAAATTTAGGAATCCATCCTGAAGTGGGGTATGTTCATCTGATGCTTGGATGACCACTATCGCTATACAGGATAACAATGGTCATGCCCATACACAGGGGCACACAACTGACACAAGGTGTCACTGGGCATGCTCACACACTTAGTAGTACACGTCAGTCTGGAATGCACTGTGTCCATTTACAAAATGGCATACTGGGCATGCTCACACAGTAGCGAAGGGCTGTCTTGTATGCACACAGATTCTAAACAGGGAAGGGCACAGTGTGTCGATAGTCATCATTGTTAGCATGAATGCTGTATGACATATGTCTGACACCGGTCTTCTACACAACGTCTGCTGCTGTCCATCACCTTAGCTGTTCCAATCTAAACCTGGCACACTAATACCACCCATGGTGTTGTCCTGGCAGGAGTGGGTACTTCGCACATGTAGTACCATACATAGATGAAGAACCTGAGACCAGGTAAACACCCTGACACCTACAGGACAACTGCATTGTATATGTATGTTAAATAGTGCTAGATGTGTAGCGTTTGTAATCATAGCTGCCAATCTAGATCCAACAATGGGGAATACTGACATCTGTGCAGTGAGGAACACTTGGCATAAGGCTCAGTTGTGCACAATAGCACTACCACTGTATACCTCAGATACAGACATGTGGGCCATAAGACCGTTACAGACCGCTCCAGGTGTTAGTGTCCCCACGTATATGAAGGCCACTCACATGTACTGACCAGTACACTCTCAAAAGCCATCACAGATGTGTCAGGTGCAGATCATAGTGGTAAATGCTGCACTGTAGTATGTAGCCCTCACACATCACCGTGTCCTTGGACCAGCAACACACATCCATACATTAGTACAACACCATGTTACTCATGACCAGTGGACTGTACCTAGCTGTACAGCAACTGTGCAGACTACCCATGTACTGACAGGGTTCCATCATGTGTTATGCAATGCACTGATACCACTATTCATAACCAGGTCGGCTGTGCACATAACAGGGGCCCTGGGTCTTATACAGCTGTAACAGATAACTGTTGCTGTACACCAGGCAACACACCCATGTTTGGATATGACATACATGTAACCGCTGTGGATATGTACATGCCCCACACACATACACACACACACAAAACACATATGTACATAGCATAGCTAATGCTGTCCTTCCTGCAGACACATGGCTACAGTGATTACATGCATGCACATGGAAGGTAGGTCCATGGCTGTTCAATGCTAACAGTACATAAGGTAGCAATGTTGACTGAGTTAACATTCCCTCTGTACTGGTTACCCATGACAACTATCATAGCATACAACAGTCCATGTGTCATGTATGTCACACATGTTCACCAATTGCAATGCATACAAACATGGCTACATGACAGGAATGTAGGACCTATACACATGTACATGTAGTGGTGTGCATTCTGCTACCATGCATGACCAGTAGCTGATGTTTGCAGTTTATCTGTGTCTGACTACAATGTGCAGTTGCAATGCAGTCCCATCATTGACACCTGTATATGGTGAAATACTGACAATACAGTAAGATGTACATCAGGTATGAATGGATGTGTGTACATAAAGTGGTGGGCCACCTTTGCAGGTGGATGTTTGCTGAAGACAGCTCACAGGTGTGTCACAAGCCATCCTACCATAACATGTGCAAACAGTAAGCTATGTTTCCGGTAATTGAAGGTGAAGATATACAACCTACACAGCAGTCAGGGTGTCATTGACTGTAAAGCAGTTGACACCTGTAACACTAAGTCCTCCCGTGTGCATATAGCAGCACACTTGCCGAAGGTAGCGTCGGTACACATTGCAATGCGGGCAATACTGCTGCATGTCTGTCAGACATATCAGAAGATAGCAAGTGTTTGTTTCACAGTACTGCCATGTGTGTTTGCCTGTGTGACCATATATGCCACGTATGGTGTGGAATACATCCCAATTGTTACA
>NC_056735.1:1608885292-1608915292 GCF_019279795.1 Protopterus annectens
CATCTGCATCTGTTTAAGGCCTACTGAAAGTGTATTCTTGACCTTAGAGAGCACCTTTAAGATCTGCTCCTTACTAATAGGTAGAGGGGTTATGTTAGATGATATTTCCTGGGGTATGATTGGGGGTGAGGAGAGGGGGTTAAAGTTGGAGTTGAATTTGTCATCCAGATGATTTGTTATATCTCCTGCATCTGTGAGCTTGTACCCATTTACCAGCAGTTCGACATACACTTACCTGCTGCCTTTGAGGTTTTGCACAAAGCTGAAGAAGACCTTATGCTTGCCTTTGGCTTGGGATACTATCTTTACCTCAAAATTTGTTTTGTTGAGCTTAATTAGTCCTCTTAGTTTGTCTATTCAGTTTGATGAGAGAGTTGTTATCATTTCTGGCATCACACTTCTTAATTTCAGCTATAACTTGTTTTTCTTTTGTTGTACAACCTGTTTAATTTTGGCTTCCACCAGTGTAGTTTGTTTTTTAAGTTACTTTTGGGCTTACTTCTTGTAGGCACAGCCATTTCTATGCAGTTATTGACATGGTTGTACAGAACTTCTGTGAATAATTCTGCATAGGCTGCAGTGTTATCTGGGTTTGGAGGTGCTTGACATTTTGACAGGTTATTGCTTAACAGGTTGTTGCTTAATAAAAAGTAGTTTTCCTTGGATTATTTCCTTACTGTGAGAGGTTTTACCAGAGTTAGAGAATTTATTTTTATTTCAAACAAGACAGTTTTGTAGTCTGGCATTGGGACATGACACTTGGGGGGGGGGGGGTTCTCCCACATTTGTGAATACCAGGTCCAATATGTCTGTACTCTGGTAAGTGTATGCATTACCTCTCCCAGAGTGTTTGTGTTTACAAAGTCTAGGAATCTTTGAACCTGCAAATTTGGGGTTGTGTAGGATTCCCAGTTTGTAGAGGGATAATTAAAGTCCACCATGAGTATGGTATTCGTTTAAATGGTGAGTGTCTTCAATAGGCCTAAGTATGAGTTATTGGATTCATGGGACATACAGTGTGACCTGTAGCTTGCTAGGATATGGTATGGGACTTTGTCAATGTAAACTAGACCTAGAGGAACTATAGTTTGTTGCCTTCCTTAACTAACCTAAAGGTATGCTTTTTACTGATGTAGATCGAGACACCTCCACCTTTAGTCCCTGCCTGTACAGGTGCTGGTCTAAATATATGGAATGTACTGAAGCCCTGCACTGCCATGGTACTCTCTGCAGCTTTAACCCATGTCTCAGTAACTGCACAGAAGTCAGCATTTTCCAAGATGAGGAGAGCTTTGGGGAAGTGAAGCATCTTGCTTAGACTCCTGGCATTGAGAGGTAACACTTTTAGATTTCCATGGGTAGGTTTTCCTATGTTGAAAGTTTTTCAATTTGGTATTGCCTAAAACAGCTCTGTGGAGGAAGACAATGTTTTAACCAATATTCAAAAGCCTAAAGGGGACAGGTGCTAACCATCCTTGGCAAAGCAAAGTGGTTTGTCCTCCCACACTGACAAATATTGTATCTACCTAAAATGACACCAGAAACTAAGCCAATTATTAAAGTCAATCAACTTCTGTTCATATTGTGGCATCATCCTTGGTGCAAGTAGAATGCTGTTCAGTGCTAGGCATATAGCAGTCTTTTTACACACAGTTCAAGAGTTTCATAATATCCCTCTCAATACAGACTAAGGAGATATGTCTCAGGTCATTTACACCTACATAGACTATGACTGAATCATACTGGTATCTGAGGTGTAAAGACATGAGTGCATACATTACTTGGTGGATCCTGGCCCCTGATGGGCAAATGACTATTATTTTCACCTTGCTCAGACTGTTGAGTGGTGCATCAGTATGTTGTATGATGGAGTCCCAATGACTAGAGTCCTGGGTAGTGTATCAGCTTCCTTATGAGTGTGTTAGATGAGGTTCTACTGCATCTAGCTGCATCTGCAGAGTTAGGTATTGTTACTGTTGAGTGCTTTTAGGTTTGTTGAGGATAATTTTTGCAGGTGGAATGTCTGGGGGTCTTTGGGGAGAGGAAAGATTCCTTTTAGGTGACTCAGTATTAGTAGGTCTATGTGTGGGGTGCATCTATAAATGATGGGTATAGTGTGTGTGTTTATAACAACCAGAATGTTATTTTGAGTGTTTGTACACTAGAGTATTGCTTCTACAGACATTGTGATATACAACTCTTACATACTTTGCTTCTTTGAGGATTATATCATTGTCAGTGAATGTTAAGACAAATGTTACACTGCCTCAAGACACGCATAACCACCAAACTAGTTGCAGAGAGATTGGGAATTTGCATATCTATGGTGTCAGGGTCTTCATTTGGTGGGCTACAAGGGTACGGTGTTTGAGTGGTTAACAGTGAGCTAACTAAGGGTGATTTTGTGATTAGAGGCTAGACTAGGCTATATAATATTAATTTCAAGGGGCAGTGCTCCTCAAAGCAGAAAGTAGGCAGTCTATGCTGCCCAATACACAAACTAGTTGCCCTACATTCATCAAGTTACTGGTTCAGTTTCAGAGATATTTTTATTAGGAAAATTTAGTTTCTAGGTGTCGGCATCTATACAGGCCACTGGTAACTGCAGTTATGTGATGAGCAGTGGCACTCAAATGAACCAAATTTATATAGGCATTTAAAACACAGGAAACTGGCTTCTAAGCTGTCTGCCCAATAAAACAGCTACATTTAAAGCGTCCTGTGTTTTTTCCAATTCAGATAGACCAGGATACCACCTACTGCACTAAATGTACTACCCTAGTCCTCTTAATGTAAAAACACAAAAAAGATTGCTTGATAATATAATACTACCACAAAACAACTTAAACAAACTAGCCAGACAAGGCAATTTCAAGTCAGTTTACATTAAGGGCAAGACAGTTTGAACAAATTCAATAATTCCAGCCCTATATGCAGTTAAATGCATAAATAAAATAAAAAATAAACAGCTGATCTCTTAAATAGCTTCCGGAAATCTGATTTTTAAATACAAGTACTTAGCTTTTACATGGATGACATATGATGCAACAAAATCAGTTCAAAGGCACAAGATGAGAAGCGGCACAAGATGAGAAGCATTGCTGTGCTCAGTGGGAAAGAGCCAAGGGCTGCAAAAACACACCAAATTTAAACAGGCACCTAAAGCACAGGAAATTGAGTAGCATTTCTTTAGCAGAGCCAAAAATGCAGAAATACATTTAAGTACCATAGGATCTTAGGAAGTTACTAGGCTATTGGCCCTGAGGCCCTTACAAGCCTAGACAATAATTTAGCCCATGTTCCAACAAGTCAGCACCCTATACCACTGTCCAGCAGGGACATAGGTGGAATCCCAGAGGTGTATTTTCTGTTCCCCATCCAGTTATCCAGGTTGTGCTTAAAAAGGTTTAATGAGGTACTCTGCTTTACATGCAGAGGGAGTCTATTACACAAAAGGGGGAGTGTCTGGGACACAAATCTGTCCTGCCAACAAGTCCTATTGATGTCACAGACCAGGTTGAGATCTTGCATGTAGGTTACTCGAGTGGAGCTTGACTTGTGGATATTCAGCAGTCCCATCAGGGCGGGGTCTGAGATTGCTTTGTATGCCAGACAGAGGTCAACTCTGAGGAGTCTGTAGGAGACTGAGTGGAGGGACAGGGCTGTTAGCCTATCTGTGTAGGGTAGATGTTTAAAGCCCGGGAATCTCTGGGTGAGGAATCTGTGTGGTCTCTCCAGCTGATGCATGTGCTTTGCAAGGTACATGCCGAAAGTGACATTGTATTCAATAATTGGTCTTATAAGGAAGAATACAGGGATGTTATGACCACCTTGTCCCTGGATGACATACCCTTTCTAATGAGGTGGGCCATGTAGAAAGCTTTCCATACAACGGAGGCAATATGGTGGTCAGAAGTCAGTTTGCTATCATCCTGGGTTCCCAAGTCCCTCATGACTGATTGTGTGCTTAGTGCCTTATTATCAATGTGATAATTTGTGGGGATGCCATTCTCCCCAAAAGGGATGATGATGCATTTTTTGGCAATCGGTTTGAGGCCATGTTTATGGCACCAGTCATTTGTTTGGGTGAGACTTTCTTGGAGGATTCCCAAATCACTAAGGGAATTGATGACAGCATCCAGATTGCAGTCATCCGCAAAACTGGTCAGCCATAGCCTACTAGATTTGGCCTGCACCTCTGAGAAGTATATCCCAAACAGCAGAACCCCCAAGACAGATTCCTGGAGTACACCACTTGTTACGGGTCTACTACTTGAGGTGGCTTCCCCTCTTTTGACTAGGTGGGTTCTATCAGTAAGCCAGATTTCATTAATGCTGTTATTTGCTTGTTGAGGCAGACTCCTGCTCCTTCTTGGTCCTCGACAGCATTTTTTCCTTTTATTATAGAGTTTATTTATTGCAGATGTCCACCAGACCGGTTTACACTTCCTTGAGGAGGAGGATTTTGTCCTGTCTGGTATTCCTGATTCCATGCAGCTATATAAATGCGCATATAGTACTTTGGTGTACGTTTGAACATACGTGCCAGTTTCTGTGGAGGGGAGAGGGCTGTGGAGCTGTTTATACCTTTCCTCAGGAGGTTGTAATCAGCTTTGTAGAAGTTTTTTTGTTTGACCCTAGCTGGAGGAGGGGGGGGGGGTTGGGGTAGATAGTGAGTTCAAAAATGACTGCTTTGTGGTTGGATCTTACTAGGGATGATGACACTGTATGGATGCTGCAGTGGTTGCTCATGTTGGTTAATACGAAGTCCAAAATATTTTCACCTCTTGTGGGGGTGTCAACCAACTGGTCCAAGGCATTTGCATTGAAGAAATCAAGGAATCTCTGGACATTTGTGTTTTGGCATGAGCATTTCTTCCAATCTTTAGGTGGATAGTTAAAGTCACCGAGGATCAGGGTAAAAGGTTGAATCTTGATAGATTCAAAGAGGTCCAGATAGGTGGAGTGGGCATCTTGAGTCTGAGTTGGAGGCCTGTAGCTAGCTATGATTTCAATAGGGGTCTTGTCAATTGTTGACTGCACCTTGAGTATTTCCTGTGCATCATACTGTTTGACCAGCCTAGAGGTGTGTATGTCTTTTATATATATTGCTACTCCACCTCCTTTTGTTTTACTGCCCACGACTTGGGGTCTGAATGAATGATAGGATGAGTAACCCAGTATGGCTAGGGTACTCTCCACAGCTTTGAACCAGGTTTCTATGACTGCAGAAATGTCAGCTTTTTCCAGGGTTAAGAGTGCTTGCAATGAGTGCAGTTTCATGTTTAGAGTCCTAACGTTTAGTAGCAAGACCTTTAATTTACATTTTGATGAAATTTTCATGTTGGTAGTTTTGCCCTCATGGCATTGCTAAAAAAGGCACTATGGGGGGAGGCAAGAGCCTTTGCCAGGAGCCTGAAGCCCAAGGGAGACAGGTGCAGGCCATCTCTGGCAAAGCATTGTGGCTTGTCAATCATGTCATCCCAGGCTGTCAGGTACTAAATCCCCTTTGAATGACACCAGAAACTAAAACAGTTGTTAAAGTCAATCATTTTTTTTTCTGTTTGTATTGAGGCATCATTCTAGGTGATGATAGAATGCTGCTTAAGGCTAAGGACATACCTGCCTGGGACACATAATCAGCAAGCTCTATCATGTCTCTCTTCATATAGTCCATGGAGGAATGTCTCAAGTTATTCACTCCAACATGGACTATGACAGAATTATAACAGTACCTGTTGAAGAAAGCCTTATGATTGTCTTTAGTAGATGTGGCCAGTTTGGACTCGAAGTTTCCTTTGGAGGATTTCACTAGTGCTCTTATTTTCTTGTTCAGGCTAAAGAGAGACTGCTTCCAATTAGACACCTGCTCCTTCTTGGTCCTGGACAGCAATTTTTTTCCTTTTATTATATAGTTTATTTATTGCAGATGTCCACCAGAAAGGTTTACTCTTCCTTGAGAAGGAGGATTTCTTCCTGTCTGGTATTCCTAATTCCATGCAGCTATATAAATACTCATATAATACTTTGGTGTAAGTTTGGACATACGTGCCAGTTTCTCTGGAGGAGGAGGGGTCTGTGAAGCTGTTTATGCCTTTCTTCAGGAGGTTGTAATCAGCTTTGGAGAAGATTTTTTTGTTTGACCCTAGCTGGGGGGGACAGGGGAGATGGTGAGTTTAAACGTGACTGCTTTGTGGTCGGATCTAACAGTGATGATGACACTGTAGGGATGCTGCAGTGGTTACTCATGTTGGTTAATACCAAGTCCAAGATATTTTCACCTCTTGTGGGAGTGTCAACCAACTGGTCCAAGGCATTTGCATTGACAAAATCTAGGAATCTCTGGGCATTTGTGTTTTGGCATGATGTTTTGGCATGAGTATTTCTTCTAATCTATGGTTGGATAGTTAAAGTCACCCAGAATCAGGGTAAAAGGTTGAATCTTGATAGATTTGAAAAGGTCCAGATAGGTGGAGTGGGAATCTTGAGTCAGAGTTAGAGGCCTATAGCTAGCTATAGGGGTCTTGTCAATTGTTGACTGCACCTAGAATATTTATTTTTATTTTATTTTATTTTATTTAACATTTGTTGACCGGGCTAGTCTAGCTGGATATATGTCCATTTTCAGTAGAGGCCCAGGGAGATAAGCTCCGAAACAGATTCACTAAAGTACACATCTACAGAAGTACATATATCAGATGCAATTGCATTCATCATTACGAAGACAATACAAGTGGTCATAGGTATACAGAGTATAAAAAACAAATACAAAATATTGACAAGACTTAGATGTTCAAAAGGATTAATAGCAGAACTTTTACAATATAATTGTAGATAAGAAAGGAGGAATAAAAGGAAAGTTAAATGGAGTTAAAGGTGATTAAAAAATCAAGTAGTAAAGCATATCCTATTTTAGTGAGTACACAAATAGGTAAGACTGTGTGGGAGAGGTAGAATGGTAGTTGTTAAGAAGAGATTGTTGCAGAGATGTGAAGGTGGGGTTGAATCAAGTGGTGAGAGCATTGTTCAGTCAGATTTAGTACAGGGGCACATCCAATGTGCTTTAAGGAAGAGCTTAAGTTTATTTTTAAACAGAGTTATAGAGGGAAGAGTGGAAAGTTCAGAGGGAAGTAGGTTCCAGGTTTTCCCAACAGTGTTTTATATAAGAGAGTCTCCAGCTCTATTGTTTGATTTATTGATATTTACAAGAAGTTTTTGAGAAGATCTTAGGGACTTCAGGTTATTGTAGGGATGAATAAGGTTAGTTAGGATGGGTGTTTTGGCAGGTTGATAAATTATTTTATGGGCAATGGTCAGTTGATTAAATTTCAGCTGTTGCTGTAATTCAAGCCACCCTAGGTACTTTCGATTAAGGCAGTGATGTGTTTTAAATGGGTTACCTGTGGCAAATCTGGCTATATTATTGTAGGAGTTTTCTAGTTTCTTAACATTATTTTTTGACAGATTAGTAAAGATGGGTGAGGCATAGAGAAGGGTAGAGATTAGATGGGTGTGGGCAATAGTTATTCTGGTTACAGGAGTGAGGAAGGGTTTGATCTTATAAAGAGAGCTTTCCTGTGCATCATACTGTCTGACCAGCATAGAGGTGTGTATGTCTTTTATATATATTGCAACTCCACCTCCTTTTGTTTTGCTGCCCACGGCCTGGGGTCTGAATGAATGATAGGATGAGTAACCTGGTATGGCTGGGGTGCTCTCCGCAGCTTTGAACCAGATTTCTGTGACTGCACAAATGTCAGCTTCTTCCAGGGTTAAGAATGCTTGCAATGAGTGCAGTTTCAAGTTTAGACTCCTAGTGTTTAACAGCATGACTTTTAATTTACGTTTTGATGAAATTTTCATGTTGTTAGGTTTGACCTCATGGCATTGCCTAAAAAAGCCACTATGGGGGAGGCAAGAGCCTTTGCTAGGAGCCTGAAGCCCAAGGGAGATAGATTCAGGCCATCTCTGGCAAAGCATCTTGGCCTGTCAATCATGTCATCACGGGTTGTCAGGTACTGGATCCCCTTTGAATGACACCAGAAACTAAGCCAGTTGTTAAAGTCAATAATTTTCTATTTGTATTAAGGCATCATTCTGGGTGATAGTAGAATGCTGCCTAAGGCTAGGGACATACCTGCCTGGGACACACACTCATGTCTCTCTTCACATAGTCCAGGGAGGTACATCTCAAGTCATTCACTCCAACATGGACTATGACAGAGTCATAACAGTACCTGTTGAGAGACTTGAGTGCATGGGTCATATGGCTGGCCTGGGATACACACTCAGCGAGCTCTATCATGTCTCTCTTCACATGGTCTAGGGAGGTACATCTCAAGTCATTCACTCCAACATGGACTATGACAGAGTCATAACAGTACCTGTTGAGAGACTTGAGTGCATGGGTCATATGGCGGATTCTGGCACCTGACAAACAACTAACAGTGACTTTCTCCATATCCAGCCTGGTGAGGGGCACATTTGTGTGTCTCACAATGGAGTCTCCTATGACTAATATGCTGGGTTTATGTTTAGACCTTACTGGCTGTGAGACACAGGTGTGTGGACTGTGTGTAGTGTGTGGTGTGGTGGGCAGTAGAGTTTGCATGTTTTTATGCCTCAGAGGTCTCTTTTGTTTGGGTATGCTTTTGTTGAGGGCCTCCGCATATGTGACAGTGTGTTGTGTAGGTGTGGGTGGTGTTTGAGGTGTGGTATTCATGTTGCCAACCTTCTCAATATCAGATGTACTAGTTTGTGGGGGAGAGAGAGTGATGACACTAGGTGCTTGATGTATCTGCATCCCTCACAATGTTTGTTCCTAGGTGCTAGTAGTAGAGGGTTGTCCTTGTATATGAGGCAGTTGCTACACTGTCTCAGGATTCTCATATCGACCTGATTGGCAGAAGAAAATGTAGGAAATTTTCCATCCATATTTGTCAGAAACTGAAAGAGCTAAGAGGGTAAAGGGAGGAAAGTCCAAGTAGTACTACTAGATGATAACACAAGTGCTACTAAGGGAAAATTTGTAGCTGGAATACCTCAAAAAGGGAGAAAAACCATACAGCTGAAGCTCTGGATGCAGCAGACCTGTATCTAGACTATGCTACTCAATTTTAAGGTTAAGAACTCAGTAAGAAAAAAACTCACAATGAAGCAAAGATTAATCACTTATAGTCAAAAAATAGAACTCGCAGTATGAAAAAATGCACCCCCAGATTCAGAAAGCCTGGCACAGTATGCAGGAACAGTGCAGGAGCTCCTTGAGACAATATGGCTGCTGTGCAATCCAGGGATAAGCTGCAGGGATGTGCATGAACGCTCATGCACTATTCCTGCATGGACACAACTCTTGTATGCAAATTACCTCATTTGCAGGTGAAAAAACATGCAAATGAGGTGAATTTGCGATCCAGGAAGCTGTCAGATGGCCGTGCAGGACTAATGTAGTGTGCAGAAATTTCTGCAGACTACAGAACAAAGCCATGACAGCTCCAAATAAAGTGTGTATATTATGTGGAAACCATATCAATGGCCAAATATATGGCCATTGGCATGGAAAACAGTTGCAAAAAAAAAAACTTTTATTTTTTTTTAGCTGATTTCAGCTGTTTAAGCGTAGGGCAGTGGAGCACAAATGGGATTGGGCCAAAAATATAAAAAATAGCCTGAAATAAGCATTCTAACCAAAATCACTATTTTGCCATTATACTCAATGGCAGGCAAAACAAAACATGGCCAGTGAATAGTGGTTGCTAAGGGGGGAGGCTCAGTGTGGGACCTGTAACTATGCATTAGCAGGCAATCCTATGCAAATGAGGGGAATGATACTGAATCCCAGATTTCCCCTCAATGCTAGCCAGCACCCAACTGTGTAAGTGCAGGAATAGCATGGTTCAAGCCTAAGAGTTAGCTGACATCATAGAGGGGTGTGTTAGGTATACTGTAAGTGGACTGGAGCCCTGTGACTTGGGTTTGCCCTTAGCATAGCAGAGCTAAGCAAGGGGGTGTGTCTGAGGCTGCCTAGCACTCTTTACATTGCCTAAGTGGGTGTGCACACTGCACACTGGGTTTTAAAGGGAAAAAAAGTAAACCAGGAAATAGCAGCTCTGTGCACATTTGAGCACTGTGTTTGCGTGGCGCGCCCTGGGCTTAAAAGGGAAGGCAAAACAGCAGTAGGAAGGTAATCAAGGAGAACTAGCATAGCTGGCAGGTGAAATTCAGAATCAGCCAATTACACAGGCAGCAGCCCAGCCCAGAACACTACTATAAACTATGCACACACCTTTCTCTCTGGATTTTCCCACATACTCTACACCACCATTGTATACAAGCGGGGAAATTTTAACAAACAAAAACAACAAAATGATAGGGGCTGCAGTAGCTATCATACATCAACATGTGGAAGAGGCTGAGGGTGGTGAGTATGAGAATGCTGTCAACCAACATACAGTGAGGAGACGGAGAAGAGTGTACAGACCCAGGGTAACTTACCAGGTGCTACATGATCAGGAGATAGTGGAGTGCTATAGGGTGAACAGGGACCTCCTACAGCAAATTGTTGAGCTGTGCTGGCCACGCCTGACACACAGAACTAACAGAGGGGAACCCATCCCAGTGGATACCAAGGTATGTGTAGGGCTAAGAATACTTGCCACAGGTAACTTCCAAAGGCCAACTGGGGATATCATGGGGGATATCATGGGGATCTCACAGGGATCTGCAGGGTACTCCACCAGTTCCTGGATACCATGTCAGCACATTATATATATTATATTCATAGATTAGTACTAAGCTAACTGCCCTTACAAGCCATTTTAAGCCTAGCCAATTATCCCTTGTGAGACTCAAACCCTGCACCTTGTATTTGTAAGGCAAACACCTTAACCATTAGGCCACCCTTCCAACCCTCGTATATTTCCCTAACACCCATGAGGCATTGGCCAGCAATATGCGCATCTTCCACCAAATAGCAGAATACCCTGAGGTGGTGGGTGCTATAGACTGCACACACATATGCATCAAAGCATGACACGGTGAGCAGGGTAGGGTCTACATCAACCACAAGGGCTTCCCCTCCATCAACTGCCAGGTTGTGTGCGATGCCCAGGACATTATGATGAATGTGTGTGCTGATTGCCCTAGAAGCTATCACAACTCCCACATCTGGTTGATGCAGTTGTACCAGAGATTTGCCAAAGGGGACATCCCTAACGGTCACCTAGTGGGGGATGTTGGTTATGCACTGGAGCTGTGGCTGATGACACCCATCAGAAATGCACACACACACACACACACACACACACACACACACACACACACACACACACACACACACACAAACCAGAACTCCATAATGAGGCAAACGCACAGACCTGAATTATAATAGAGCATGTGTTTAGAATGCTGAAGTCATGTTTCCAGTGCCTGGACACATCCGGTGGAGCCTTGCAGTACTCACCAGCTACATGTTCTCTAATTGTCATCATATGTGCCATGCTACACAATATGATCCTGCGGAAACAGCTGCAGCAATAACAGCATGAGGCAGAGCCACACAGCCCCCCACCATTGCCAAGGCCTGCACAGGCACAGAGTGACTCGGAGGAGGAACAACCTGGGCCTGCCCCAGTAGGCAGAAGGAGGCATGCCCAGTATGCCCTGGCCTTGGCAAAGAGCCAATACATAGCACATACACTGACACAATAGGGACCCAGGGAATGACACCTTTCTCTGACTCACACATACAGTAAAAGGGATGGCAAACATGACACTGTGCTCAACCATGTATAGGGAGTGTACTATATGCATCCGACATAGGCAGCCCTTCAGCACCATCCTCAACATTGGCGCAGCCACAAGGTAAGTCACTCTTCCTACCAATTGCCGAATGGAGTAGTATGTGTTGCTACTTGTGTCTATGGTATGGATGTGAGCATGCAAGGGAATTGGGTGGCTGAATGGGATGCCAGCAGATAGTAGACACCTATAGTGGCACCATGAGATCTGTAACAAATACTGGTGTCACCATAGTAGCCAATACTACACAGGTGACAAAACCCACAACAGGAAATGTGCTGGGCCACATGTGTGTCCATATGACACACACATGCCAGTCAGGGAGGCTCACATACCCAACAACAGTCTCAGCCAGCAGAACGGATGTAGACAAATGCAAACAAATGCTGTGCTAAGGCCTCTGAATGATGGCTATGGATAACCTCCCCACTAGGCCTACACAGACATACTACAACAGGTCAGGCACTGGGATGTTAGTTATGAAGGGTAAGAAGTCAGAAACTGATATGTAGGTCAATCAAACCTAAGACCTGTAGTAAACTGATATGCCTTTAATCAGCATGATAGGTTAGACTACAGAATGAAATGGAGTACCTGACATACTAGTACAGTCATAGCAAATGTGTACAAGTGTCATGTGTGCCCCCCAATCTGATGTAGACACATAGTTAACAGTCAGGTGTGCCCCCCCAATCCTGTGTAGAAATGTAGTAACAATCAGGTATGCCCCCCATTCCTATGTATACATGTAGTAACACACAGGTGTGCCTCCCAGTCCTATGTAGAAATGTAGTAACAGTCCGGTGTGCCCCCAAAATCCTATGTAGAAATGTAGTAACAGTCAGATGTGCCCCCATTCCTATGAAGACACGTAGTAACACACACATGTGCCCCCCTAATCCTATGTAGAAATGTAGTAACAGTCAGGTATGCCTCCCCCATTCCTATGTAGACAAGTAGTAACACACAGGTGTGCCTCCCAATCCTATGTAGAAATGTAGTAACAGTCAGGTGTGCCCCCCAAAATCCTATGTAAAAATGTAGTAACAGTCAGGTGTGCCCCATTCCTATGAAGACACGTAGTAACACACAAGTGTGCCCCCCTAATCCTATGTAGAAATGTAGTAACAATCAGGTGTGCCCCCCATTCCTACATAGACATGTAGTGACACACAGGTGTGCACCCCACAATCCTATGTAGAAATGTAGTAACAGTCAGGTGTGCCCCCCAATCCTATGTAGACACGTAGTAACACACATGTGTGCCCCCCCCAATCCTATCTAGAAAAGTAGTAACATGTATGTGTAGGTATAATACCAGTGGATCACAGATTACCTGAGCTGGCCAAGGTAGGAGGATAGATTGTAGCATGTGTACAATATGCAGGTCTGCATGTGTTAGGTTGGTGTGTGTTGTATATTGTGTGAGAGTGGTCAGTATGTATGTATGGTGAGGTTTTTCCTGGTGTCCATTGCACAGTATTGCTAATGACAGGACCAGGTCCTCACAACTGCAGTGCCAAACACAATGCTTCCCAGTATAACACATTCTAGCAGTAAGCCATTGTAAATGTTTGGAAGTAATATGTGTCACCAACATGGCATGACTGTCGGGTCAGATATACAAGCAGTACACAGGGAGAAGTACCCCAGACAGACAGTGATTAATGTGTAACTGTTAATTGGACATACCCTTGGAACTGTACATACAGGTTTGCAGCACATTATCTAGGCTTGTAGTACGGAATACCAATGTCATCTGGCCGAACACTAGCAGACCACAAAGTTCATAGGAATGATGTATTGAGAAACAGCTGATGTCCCTGCACAAGCCAGCATAAGTGGAATGCCCCATGCATATCTGTGAGTCAGAGGCAAGTAGTGTCCATAGCACACATGCACCCAGCTCACCCAACCACGACCCACAGGTACCTCCCTGGTCTTATCCCTGCTGTTGGGAATGAGTACAACATAACCCCCACCTGTGTATAGTAAGAGAGTGACCGTGCCAAAGAGCCTTCCATCATGAGGCCTGTCCCAATCAGCACACAGTCAAATGGCTACAACCACATGATGTGTAAATGTCACTCACCATAGACATTTGCCTCTGGAATCCCACAGCATTATAGACTCTGTGGTACTAGTCCTAACTGTGCAACATGACTGTACAAAGCAGTAGTCATCCAGCAGGTGTATACACGTACCTGTGGAATATAAACCTGTGTGTGCCTGAATGTGGTGTGTCTGCCTCTAGATGAATGGGTTATGGCCCATGCACACACACTGCCCTCCCCATTGCCCTACTATGGCAAGCCTGCTGATGTCATTTACTTTGAAATACACCTTTGGGGAAGGAGTAGCACAGTAAACTCTGTGGTGTGTCTTATAACTACGTAAATCTGTAATGTGATAAACTAGTTAGGTAGGTGTTTTATTCCCAGACATGGCAAATGTGGATGTTTGTGTGTGTGTTAGTCTGTGTAGGGAGAAATGCTTTTGAGGCCATTCACAGTCACTACTACCTCCAGTGCCCTTCTTTGGCAAGCCTGCTGATGTCATTCACTTTGAACTACACCATTGGGGAAGGAATAGCGTAGTAATCTCTGTGGCATGTCCTATAACTGCGTAATGCTGTAGTGTGATAAACTAGTTAGGTAAGAGTTCTAATCCCAGATGTGGCAACTGTGTGTGTGTCTGTGTATGGATCAATGCTTTTTTAGGCTAGTCACACTCACTACAATTTCAAATGCCCTACTTTGGCATGCCCGCTGATGTCATTCACTTTGGAATGCACCTTTGGGGAACGATTAGCCTAGTTATCTCTGTGGCGCATCCTATAACTGCATAATGCTGTAGTGTGATAAACTAGTTAGGAAAAAGTTCTATTCCCAAACATGGCAAGTGTGGATGTTTGTGTGTGTGTTTGTTTGTCTGTGTAGGGAGCAATGCTTTTGAGGCCATGCATATTCACTACAATCTCCATTGCCCTACTTTAGCAAGCCTGCTGATGTCATTCATTTTGAAATACACCTTTGGGGAAGGAGTAGCCCAATAATCTCCATGGTGTGTCCTATATCAGTGTAATGTTGTAGTGTGATATACTAGTTCAGTAGGGGTTCTAGTCCCAGACATGGCAAGTGTGGATATTTGTGTGTGTTTTTGTTTGTTTGTCTGTGTAGGGAGCAATGGTTTTGAGGCCATTCACAGTCAATACAACCTCCACTGCCATACTTTGGCAGGCCTCCTTATGTCATTTATTTTGAAATACACCTTTGGGGAAGGAGTAGCTTAGTAATCCCCATGGTGTGTCCTATCACAGCGTAATGCTGTAGTGTGATATATTAATTTGGTAGGGGTTCTATTCCCAGACATGGCAAGTGTGGATGTTTGTTTGACTGTGTAGGGAGCAATGCTTTTGAGGCCATGCACATTCACTACAACCTCCATTGACCTACTTTGGCAAGCTGGCTGATGTCATTCATTTTGAAATACACCTTTGGGGAAAGAGTAGCCCAGTAATCTCTGGGGTGCATCGTATAACAGGGTAATGCTGTAGTGTGATATACTAGTTTGGTAGGGGTTCTGTTCCCAGACATGGCAAATGTGGATGTCTGTGTGTTTGTTTGTCTGCATAGGGAGTACTGGTTTTGAAGCCATTCATAGTCAGTACAACCTCCATTGCCCTACTTTGGCAGGCCTGCTGATGTCATTCATTTTGAAATACATCTTTGGGTAAGGAGTGGTCCAGTAATCTCTGTGATGCATCCTATAACAGCGTGATGCTGTAGTGTGATGTAGTGGTTCTATTCTCTGACATGGCAAGTGTGGATGTTGGTGTGTGTGTTTGTCTGTGTAGGGAGCAATGCTTTTGAGGCCATTCCCAGTAAATACAACTTCCATTGCCTTACTTTGGCAAGTCTGCTGATGTCATTCACTTTGAAATACACCTTTGGGGAAGGAGTAGCCCAATAATCTCCATGGTGCGTCCTATAATTCCTTAATGCTATAGTGTGATAAACTAGTTAGGTAGGAGTTCTATTTTCAGACATGGCAAGTGTGGATATTTGTGTGTGTATTTGTTTGTCTGTGTAGGGAGCAATGCTTTTGAGGCCATTCACAGTCAATACAACCTCCATTGCCCTTCTTTGGCAAACCTGCTGATCTCATTCACCTTGAAATACACCTTTGGGGAAGAAGTAGCCCAGTAATTTCTGTGGCGCATGCTATAACTGCATAATGCTGTAATGTGATGTACTAGTTATGTAGGAGTTTCAATCCCAGACATGGCAACTGTGAGACTTGGTGTGTGTGTCTGTATTTGTCATTCGTATCCTGTGTGGAGGTGGCTGTGAGTGTCTAACAACTGGACTCATTGGGGAGTGGGTGTTGCAAATTTCTTATATGGTGGGCCTATGATATGTTACAATGTCCACCTTACAAGGATAACAGATTTAAAAAAGCAGATAGACTGAAGTTGCCAATCCATACCCCTACATGTGATATCAAGGCCTGGAGAACAAAGTAGGCAACCCTTGTATTACCCAGAGAACACTCTCAACCCATGTCTCATACACAAACACACTCACTTAGGCAACAACCGCTTTGTTGGTAGTACCCTGCATATTGCCCACAGATAGTAACTATGGTGTGATTGCAGCAGACTAGAGAGGGCATGGCACCATGTCCCATTACTACAATAGGCACATAATTGCAGAAAGTGCGCCTTCACTATGTTCCCCACTAGACACCTGCAACAACTGTAGTGCCATCAAATGTGACCCACAAAGGACATACCATGCCTTAAACACATGCCATGTATGGACAGATGCCACTGACACCAAGGAATACCTGTATTATGATGCCAATGTAGGTGCAGAATCAACCTGGTGTCCACTGCCAGTTCCCACCACATGAGGCCAGGACTGGCACATCTGATGATTACAATCTGTGTACACCACATGGCCCAGACATCCCAGGTACAATTCCACATGTCACAGAACATGCATGTGGGATGTGTGCACATCCCAGACACCATCCATGTCATGGACTATAGAACACATACATGACAAGCATTGCACAGCACTGGCCACACACAATAGTAACTCAGATGACTGGATGGTGAATAGAATACCCACCTGTGTGGGCAAATCCAGACACTACACCCCTGAGCCACACTGCAGACCATTGTCATGTAGCTTGATGCCAAGGTATACCCTTCACCTAACCTTGTACAGCCATCTGGCACAGTCAACCACTACACACCAGTGCAGCAATGCACCCATGCATGTCAGTATTGGCACCCTGTGCCTGTGTGTGTATGGACTATAATGATTTTGACCCCATTCACACTCACTACAACTCCCATCGGCCTACTGAAGCATTCCGTCTGATGTTAGACACCTTCACATACCCTTTGCCGATATATCATCTGGATAACCCCTGTGGTGCATGTGATACCTCCATATTACTGTATTGTGGCACGCTAGCTAGTTAGGAAGTCTATTCCTGATCCTGCCAACTGTGTTAATGTGTATGAGTCCCTGAGAGAGTGTGGCTATGTTGACATTTACACCAGTTCATGTGGACAGGCACTTGTACTACACCTACATTATCACTCCTGTATCACTGTTGCAGATGTCACTCACCATCAGATATACCTTTGGAAAGCTCCCCAACATGTAAGCTATGTGCTGCATGCAATAACCGCCTAGACATGTGATAATGATACATAGTCAGTCAGGGGTTTGAAACCCTGTACTGGTAAGCGTGTGACACAAACATGCTAAGGTTTTACTCTCCCACCCCCTCTCTGACTTACTTTGTCTCTCTCTGTCTCTCTCACTCCCTCTCTGGTGGATGTGAAGAAGTTCACCTGCTTTGCTTAGGCAGCAGCTTGTCTTTTGTAAGTGATGCTCATGATCAGCTGATGGCCTCTGCATGAATTACAGTTCCCCTCTAGCTGATTGCATGTGGAACAGCTGTGGTAACATTCTCATAGCCAATTCCATGTAAACACACTCCAGTATCTAGGAACACCGTGTGGGTGCTGGGCCATTTCTTTCACTGTGAGCAGGACCTCATGTTGGTGTTTGGCAAACAGAATCACAGATGGTATTGTGATTTACCTCTAACAACATTCACTGTGGAGACAGGCCAACAAACAGGAGGGGGATGTACCAGACATGACTACAGAATGTCAGTGTTGCTCTTCTGCATTTGGAGTAATGTTGGTTTAACAGGGTGTGTGTGAATATGGCTGGTCTGCATGATTTAATACCTGTCATGACAGTGTTATGTGTTTGAGAAAGCTCCCAACTGTAGTGTTATCTGCAGATAGGCAGTGTTTGGAGTCTTATGTTTTTTTTGTGTGTTACTCACAGATCACCTATCTTAGAACTGCAGAAGCATAGTCTGAGGATTGCAGTCAGTACATGGTGACAGCCATGAGAGTTACTGACTTCATATTCCTCATAGAACATATGTCACAACAAACCCTATTACAACAGTATATGTATGAGGGTATCACAGCAACATGTCAACATTGGCCCAGTGTTTATGGCCCCAGTTGCAAGTCTGTCAGCCTTTGTACATATGTCATGCAGTAAGAGGTGCATATGTTCTGTACACCATTATTTATTGACATCATACCTGATAACAAGCCAGTCAGATATCAGACTGCTAGACATGTTATGTATAGTAGGGGTTATTTCTGTGGAAGTAACCTGGCAATTCTGTGGTTGTGTGTACAGTACTGAGGTCTGTGTACTTATGGTGATTGTTGACAGTATGTGTACTGCGCATACGTACCTTGGCCTGCGCACAGACTGTGGTAGATGCCATTGTTCTTGGTCCTGTTCTGTCTGATGTTAAATGCTGCTCCAGTGTATGGTACCCTGTCAGCTCACATGTCTGTAGGGCCAAACACACACATGTTCCATACCACAGACAGGCATCAGACCACATGGTATTGTGACTCAGTTTATGTAGGGTTAGTGTGTGAGTGGCACATATGAGGATGGTGTTTATCAGACAGCCCATATAGTGACATATTAAGCTTGCATACCATATGTGGATGTGGCTGTGTTCACCATTGGTTGTGAGTATGCACTTTCTCACAGGTGTCTGTTACTCTGTGCTATGACATGTGTGTAGATCCTGCTATATTTGCAGGTACATGTGTAGCCAGTGCTGTGGCGGTTTGCCTGTAGTTTGCACAGTGTTTTGTTACATACCTAGCAGCTTAGTGTAATTACCCAGTGTGCTGTTATGTCCAGATATTTGCAAGACATACTGCTGCCAGGCCACCAAACTGTTGTGTATATCTGACAAAGCAGTGTGATTCTGTACAGATGTATGTCCCTAACTACTGGGTAGTATGTGGCCCTATGACCTCTGCACCAGCACGTATTATGTGTCAGGACAGACTGGCATGTGTGAATGCATAAACTGTGTGGGCATATGTAGTCCAGTATTTACGTGATATACCCATGTACATGGCTAACATCCACATTGTCAGGCGTGGTCCACATGTCTCACACAAAGGGGATCTGTGTACACCTCTGGACTGACCACAGAGTGCCAGACTGTCCACATATATTGGCCATATCTCTGCTGTAGTCCACAGGATCATTACGGTACTGTACTATGATGTCTTTAGGATGTATGTCAGTAACCAATGGTGTACATGTCAAAAGCAGATGTGAACTTCCACAAACAACATGTCTGTTAAGACAATCCCTATTACAGTAGCAACAGTCTACATATATACCTGCAATACATACATGACATACCCTTGCACTAATAGGTTGGGACTATATATATATATATATATATATATATATATATATATCTACACACACACACACACACACACACACACACACACACACACACACACACACACAGATCTATAAATGGCCATAGATATGATGCAGTATACAGATGTGTAGAAATACATATACATGAATATGTATGTGTATGTACGTGTAGGCATATATCTACATATGTATATATCTATGTCCTTGTTATGTGTAAACATTACGGTTCTGTATACCTTCCCAGATTTATCACACCGTATCTATCTGATATGTGTATATTTAGATATAACAACATATGTGATGCAACAGCAATATCACTAACAAGTACTACACAGTTGTGGAAGTCACAGCAGTTGTTCAATACTAATCAATATGTGTAGTGACTGATATATTGGAAAAACAACAACTGTCTTCACAGTGGTCATGGCATATTGGTTAACTGTTGTGACTATAGTATAGAGGGTCCTGGGTTCAAGGGCTGTTTATTTTGTTGCTGGGCAGAACAAGGGCTGTTGGATACTGAGTTTTTAAGGCTGTTTTGAGCAGCTTTAAGTGCGTTTGCATGGTTTTGCTTGAAGCTAAGTGGTGGTAAGGTAAGATTAAATATACGGGTGCTTACACCATGTAGATTTCGCTTATCCATGCGCAAATGTGCTCAGCTGTTATATTGCAGCAATGCTGACACCTGTGAAGCATGACTCAGCCCTGGTAACCAGTGCTCACATCCCAGGCTGATAACATAGCAGGGTAATGACATCTGTAATAAGTGTATGTAATGCCATGTACAAAACATGCATCTATGTGCCGTCATTACAGTAGCAAGGAGTGTTAGTGTCATGTCTGGGACACTCAAGTATATAATATCTGTATATTATTCTTATCCATGTGAATGTGTTACATACAAGGGTAGAAACCCAGGTAATGTGCCGTCACACTGAAATGTAGTGTATCATGCCATTACTACTGTTGACAGTGCTTTCCCAGGCAAATGTAGATTGCTAAATGTAGTACTGACAACAAGCATGCCTTCAGGCATAGCTGGATTTGAGACCTCACTGTCATTTTCCTGGTTTGTGAGCTGTGTCACAATATATATCCCCTACTGGATAATGATCTGACATGTGGAAAGTAACTGTAGACTACTGTCTGTACAAAACATGTCAGTGAGGGCTTCCAACATGTAGTAATGGCATACATATTGTTGTCAGATGTCTGTCGACACATTCATCCTATTGCATAGCTAGTTGCTAAGATGATGTCTGTCAGTCCCTGTACAGATGTGCAGATGGCAGGTATCTAGCTTGGATACGTACAGGCAACCTATGCTTGACTGACACTGACATTTCCGACCAGCTGTGTTATAACTGGCACAGATAGGACACAACACCCTGTACGCACCACATACTATGGGTACCTCCACTACACTACCACAGTCAACAGAACATGCTTGGGTACAGGTGTCCATCACAGACACTAACCATGTGTTGTAATGCATGTTGCATACATGTCAACTGGATCACCTCAGTGGCCATTTGCAGGAAGCACCCAGAGGATTGACTGATGCATGTCACTCTCACCTTGAGGGTCACCACAGTGGTGTTTGTTGATAGATTGCCTGCTGGCACATGGCAGGTAGCATGATACCACTGTACACACATCCCCTACACTTCCCATCTCTCCATGGACAATAGCCAGGTACACACCTATGACCACCTGCAGCGATGCACCCCAGTACTGACAAATGTGTACATGTGCATTACTGAGGATATCAGTGTCTGTGTGTTAGTACACCTGTAGTTGAGAATACCATGAGGCCCTTCACACCCACCGCACCACCCATTGCCATTGTTGCTGTACCAGTCATTACATTCACCCTGTTATGCTCCTCTCCCCAATGGCTACATGAGCCTTGCAGTACCAGCACAACAGTGTTGTACAAATGGGTTGATAGGCATGGAATACCCACTGAGTTTTGTAAGTGTGTGTATGTGTGCATGTCTGTATATCTGTAGGGTACAGCATTCTGAGACCACATACTCCTATTACAATATGCATTGCCACACAGTATTACGGATAGTGATGTTGCTGCCCATAGGTGAGGCATGACAATGCATCACCCTACTATGCCTGTGGCATGTGCATTAGATGCATATCCCTGTAGTACCACTGTTGGGATCGACAATGGGTTGTATCGCAGTCGTGGGCAACTTGTGATGGTGGGTATGTCAGAGTGTTATCATGGGTTTCAGTGTGTACAATATCCAATGTGGGGTGTGAGTGCTGTGTCTACTATCATTACACCATGGAACCCCCGGTATATGTCCCATGCACTACTGTATGGTGAACACTGTCACAGTCAACCATACAGGTAACTGATACCACAATCCAGCCCAGTCATGCATGTGCTCTGTGCAGCCCATCTGTAACACATTGGACACACTGACAATTTAGTTAGCACCAACAGGCCCAGGTCTCTCGGGTGTGTCTGCCTGTTATGTGTCGGTTAATGTGTATATGATAGTATGCCACACTATGTATTGTCCATATAAAACCATTACATCCCCCATTACCATACTGTACATGTCTGGGGATGTTCTGCATGTAACATGTAACCTGGAGCACACCTCACCCTAAATGCTGTGTGTTATGTGCAAGGAAAGCCACACACATCAGTAGCACTACATACCTATGCAGGGGTCTAGTCCCAGTGTTGCCAAGAAAGAGTGTGCATGTATGTGGATGGATCCACATCAGGTTGCTGATTATACATGTGCCGGCGGGTCACCTGTCCATGTGGCACAGGCAGTAACTGTTATACAGACCTGTGACATGTCCAACTCTACACAGGATATGTCACAGCCATGGTGTCACCACAGTGACATACCCCTTGTGGAATATGACGGCAGGCCATCCTTTTGTTGACACATGTACACCTACAGCACAAATGAATAACATTATGGAGACCACAATCATTTAGTGTTACTAACAGCTATAATGCATCATGGCTGAACAGCTACACTACCTGACATGTATACATTAAGCATTACTGCTGACAACATGTTACACATCAGTACAGTGGTACACTGTAGTACAGTCACCATGTGCATCAGAACCATATTAGCCTGTCCCTGCATCGATATTATGGATGACAGGGATGTGGCACAGATATCCTCATATGCACAGGGTGTGTTGTTGGTTTGCCAGGGGCCATGGGTGAGCCATACGTTTGACACCATGTGTGTGGGTGAGGGGTGTAATTAACTGAAATGGGCATGGTGATGTGGAGAGTGTAAGTATGGAGTTGCCTTAGGTGTGTTTGTATAGTGTGTGGGTATGCATGTACACAGTTCTGCCATGTGGCTGCACTATACAGGTGTTTCTTGGACAGCTGCAGACCATGCCTGGCAGGGTGTGCAGTTCGCCACCTCTGGCCATAGACACGTGGACTGTGCCTGCCAGGGGTCCCATGGGCACAGGCCTTGATGTGCTACTCTCCCCTGATTATGATACATGTCTGCTGGAACCAGGTCCCTCCTAGGACTGGCCATTCCCACGTGCATGTGGCCTGCTGTGGAGTGGTGTGGACAGCACCCTCCTACAGTGCTAGGGCTGGTAATGCCACTACCGGAGCGCCTTGGTGTCCTAGCACGTCTATGTCAACTGCCAGCTGTTAGTGTTGCTGGCCTACGTCTATGCGGCCATTGCCCCACTCCCACCACATGCTCGAGCACGGACAAATCACGGTCGATGAGGCCCACCATCTCATCCAACTGTCTATCCATGACCTCGGTATAATCACAGAGGGCACCTGCAAGTTCATGGGAGTTGTCGCTTACAGATGAGAGAGCAGTCCTCTGCAGCCTCAGGCCCTGTCTGGTGTACAGTTCCATATGTGCCTGCGCCTCCATGACAGTCTGAAACATGCGTCTGGTGGTACCAGTTTTGGCACTTATGCCAGGGGCATGATGACCAGTGGCCTTATCATGAGCACCCCGGTACATATGCCTATGTGTTGCCCTGCCAGCCATCCCCCTATGCCTGCTGTGACCAGACAACGTAGGCATAGATACCACACTCTCCTGTGCACTGCCACCAACTGCCAACTGTCCCTCTGCTATGGCCACTGGTGATGGGATATGTATAGGCACTGTAACTGTGTGCGGGGTTGGTGTGGCTAACAGGGGGATGTCAAACGATGGTGCAGTTTCAGCCTCTGACAACCCCGCCTGTGCCTCAACAGTTCTATCATCATCTTTGGTGTCTGAATGGATTCCAACATCAGATTGCATGCAGGAGGGACCCTGACCCACCTCGCCACCTGTGGGGAAAAACAAAAAATGCACTTTAAAACCTGTACGGTATTGCATAACAGTACACACACACACACACACACACACACACACACACACACACACACACACACACACACACACACACCCTGAAATTCCACCATAATACATACCTTTCCCTGAGTTTACAGACAGTCCCACATTTATTCACGTAAGTTCCCCATCCTACATCACACTTGGTAACATACACTCATTAATACCACTCATTAACGTATCATTCCTCTAAATGCCTAAATGAGTGATCACAACACAAGACCTGTTACTCCATTACCTCCTTGAATTGAGTGGGGTAGGTTTTACATGGCCTCAATGCTGTCATCCAGTGTTCACCCTGGGTATGTCCGGACATCATGAGCATGGCCCCCATATGTTAGGGGCTACTACGTTCACTCCATAATGTCACACACTGGAGTGTAATATGTAATTATTGCTCAGTGCATGACAGATCTGCAGCTCAATCAACTTATCATGTGAACAACAGTAATATACGGATACACTCCCTAGTGTTGTCTAGTAATTCCCCAATGAATCTGTAGTGCTGCATATGTGGGTAGTCATTCACCTTTCTGCTGATTGCAATATTAAGTGTATACCTGGTGTCTAGTTTCCCTCCCAATGTATGCTCCATGCTACAGACCTTATTATACTATCAGCTGTCCTGTGATTACATATCAGACAAGTATTCCTGGTGTCTCATGTGTCAATCCATGTCCATGTACTGCACAAATCCAAAGGGAAGTACTGCCATATGAACAATACCACAATCACACATGTGCATACATGGACACCCACATAAACACACACACATGCGCACACATATCCTACATGCATCAATCCCCCCTCCACTCCACCAGATTGCACTTACAGACAAAATACCCCCCCACACACACACACACACACACCTACAGGTGAGGTTGCACAAAGATAATACACACAGTCCTCCCATTACCCATCTGTCAACATGCATAATATATGGTACTCAACAGCATGCATTGCAGCTATAGTCAATCCGTGCTAGCAACAGTATACATGTGTGTGATGCATGGGCTGTGTTAGTAGGTGATGCCCCTTCCCCTGGAAAGCCCTGCACCCATTTACACAGTATTGCTGTTTACCTGTTCTGCACCCTGCCATGTACTGTGCACCATACCTCACAAGTGTACAAACCATTGCTGAATGTGTATTACTGTGTCAGTTATGTCTGCTCTAATGCTCACAGCCCCTATGTGTTTGTGAGTCACATACCTGGGATGATATGTGGACAGATGTCATTTGTGAATGCCTGATGTCTGGTTTACAGATCTCAACATCAGTGATGCATGTATGACCAATACAATACTATTACACTGACAACAATCAAACCTTACTGTGGCTATGGGGAGTCTACACACCTTTATTGATATGACACACTGTGCCTTGATATGCCATGGGACCACATCACCGCATATATTAACATTACATGAGCCTGATATGTGAGATATATCCTGTACATTCACATGCAGTGTCTAACAAATGTGTTAGGTGTGCAAATACTGACCATGAGGCATATACTCCGTGGGTGCATTTGTGTGTACGCCCTTATGATGGTTTGTTGCACCTATTGTTATGTGTACTACAACGGTCACTATTCCTGACAGGGGTATACTAGCATGGGCCATCTGTATTTGCCAGTATATGGTCAGTCTGCCCTACACATGTCCCCCACCTCTGCATGATTGCAAGGTCCACTCATGTGCACATCCCTTGGAGTTCACACACTGTCGTCATTATTGCTGTGGAGTCAAGGTCACATCTGCCATAGTTCCTGAACCTGACTGTGTGCAGATACAGCCATTCGTAGCATCCTTGGGATCCCTGCTGCAGTGCACTGATGTGTCATGATGACACACCCTCTCCACCTTCAGCCTTTTTGCAGTTGCTTGACAACTATGGCCTACACATGTGTGTCAATTTGCAGTATCCCAAACACTGAACACCACGTGTAACAGACTCGTCCCAGCTAATGACTGGCAAACATACAGATGTACACTGGCACCGACACAGTACAGATGGGGATGGTGGGTCTAATGTGGGATGAGGCATTGGTTGTGCAGCACCTGTATCTTACATGATACTGTCTGTAGGTTTCCAACGTGGTCATGGTGCACCAGTATACATTGCAATGCATGACAGTTGGGGACCTCTTCTGTTATGTATACACTACCTGTAGAGAGGCCTGGCTAATGTTTCCTGTGATACAACTGTCACATCTGTTTACCCTAACCCATAGGCCACGCGATTGCAGAGTCCAGGCAATTGCTGACATGGGTACCGCACAACCAGTACTTGCTGGACATTTCTGCTACCCTCTCAGTGTTGTGGCATGTTAGTGGGCAGCCCGCATGACCAGTTTGCTACATGTTACAGCATTTGTCTTGGGTGGCCATCTGTTTATTTCATGCATCATTCCTGTCCCATACATCCTTACCACATATTGTCTGCACTGTTTGCCATGGCATATACAATGGTGAGGTATGGCCATATGTGCAGATCATGAGTGCTACCTGTTGGGTATGGGGCCCATGCCATGTCATGTAAGATATGTGCAAGCCACATCTGCCTTTGTTGCAGGTAAGTGTGCACATTTGATGGCCAAACGTCTTGGACAGCAGACAAATACACGGTGCGACATTGGGGGCGTGTACTTGCTGAAAGGTGCATTTCCATGACAAATGCATGTAGGCAGTACCTCAACAGCTGCCTCCACTATATTTTCTCTGGAGTGTGTGCACACATATGCTTCCAGTGTTTGTAAAGGTATGTATTCCCCATATTTGCTACCCTAACCTACGATTCTGTATTACACACTCAGTGCTCATGTTGGGACCACATTGCAGGTGTTAAGGGTTGTGCACCAGAGTATTATGATATGCCGTAGTGTAGATCTGTAACAGTTGTCATTGTAATACTGGTATATACACTGTTGTAGCACTGTATAAGGGTGATGTTTCACACATGTCCCTTCTGTAGACCATGTGTCCCACCATTATGTTCATCCCTGTGGACAACTTTTGCAATGACAGGATGTTAGTTATCTTGCAGGTGTCTGACATACCCTTAAGATACCCCATCATGGTCACCTCTGTGATGCAGTGCAGTTAACAGCAACAATACGTGAACATGTACAGCATGCATTATGGGTAGGTGTGTTAGATGTGTGTATGGAATATACCCTAGCCATTACATGACCCGTGTATTGGCAAGCATGAACATAAACCATACTCACTAGCTACAGGCTGCTGCCTTGGTGGTATACCAGAGGGACCTACATAAGAGTCTGAGAGATGTGATGTCAGGGGCCACAGCTGTGGTATTGCTATAGGGCGGGTGCAGCATTACAGTACATCAACAGTACAAGTCCACAATACTTCAGCTTATGCACATCTGTTTATTACTACTACGTAGCAACAGACTAATATATATGACATCTCATATATGCATGATCTACCTGTACAGATGTGAGTGCATATGCAATAATGGTCTACTAATGTTCCCTGTGCTCTGACCTGCACGGTCCTCAGCCGGTGTGTGGGTAGCACCCACCTCCACTATGGTTACCACCAGTTGTTGCATGTGCAGGCGAGAAGGTGCCATCAGGCTGGCAAGGAGCTCCTCAACACGTGTCGGGGGGATGGATGGCATAACCCCCCCCCATTGTGAGGTGATCCCCTGGACTGCAGCAGCATGCCGATGGGCATTGCAAAGCAGGTCTCTACAATGATGCTGGACCTGCTTATAACTGAAGTTATGCAGGCTGACATCACTGACCCTGTGGTCTAGATCATTCCACAGGGCAGTCTGCTCCTGCTGCTCATGGGCTGTCTTGCTGAAAAGAACCTGATAGTACTGTATCAGGTGGTTAAGAATGACCTCATTTTCTGCCGCTGAATACACCGTTAACTGGCCATGGGACATCTTGCCTGAAAGACATAAAGATGGAAACAGGTCTGAGCAACTCATACAGCAAGGTTACCATAGTTCTTAATACATATCTATATCTCCCCGCCCCACCAAATCAGAGACAACAAACTGTTCACACAACTCAATAGGTATGGCTACAGCTTACCTACCATTGGGACATATATCGTATTGTACCACGCTTTGTGCTATGTGTTTGTAGCCATGTTCCCTGTGGGGACACTATCATTGCTGGCCTGTTACAGACTATTTCACCTGCATGCCATTGACAGGGCCACTATGGTTCCATATATGCTTGTGGTATGCTTGTTATGTGATTGCTGCATATCTGTCATTCTATGTTATTGGGGATAGCTATGCATGCTGTTGGACATGTTCTGGAACTGTGTGGACTATTACTACCCATGTATGTTCTATAACAGTGACACAATAGCATGTTTAGGGAATAGTTGCCAGCAGAGCCACCTCTCCCACCTCATCTGGCCATGTTACCAGGCCACATCACATGTGGGGCCTTCTCATCTACTGGTCCAGCACTACCTTCAGGTGGAACCACCTCAGGGGATGGTGTTGCCCCTCTGGGGGCAAATACAGACATGATCCTGTCACCCGAGGTCAGGTCCAGGGTCTATTCCACAGGGGGCTCCACAGAAACCTGTGGGATGTGCTACAGCACCTTGAGGCCCTCAGTACACAATCACAGGGTCCACATGGTCCTCCCGCTCAGCCTCCAGGCCAGGCACCTTTAGGGCCGTGAAGCTGCTGTTGTGACTAGCAATGGGTTGGCGCCTTGTTCCCATTGTTTCCATATGGGGGCTCATGGGGCTTCCACATCGCAAACCACACCCATCATCCAAGGTATTTACCCACCATGTGTAATATACCACCTCTGTAGTCTGTCCACTATATCTACCAATCAAAACCACCTCCACAAATATACCTGCTATCCTTCCACAAATTCCCATTCCCTACTTCACAGACAAGGGCAATGTGGTCCCAATAAAGAGTTCACATGTGACATAACTGTCCATGTTGCAACACTTACAGCTGTATGTATATATATATATATATATATATATATATATATATATATATATATATATATATATGTGTGTGTGTGTGTGTACATATACATATCTATATGGGGTACATTCAGACATCAGGTCCACAGTGTCTAACTCTCCTTCCTGCACAGCTGTACTGTTCTGCCTTGCTACAACACAGACAGGTGCCACATATGGACACATCCTAACATTAGGGGTGGATATATAGTGCCAGATTGCAGGTAAGCCTATTACACACCAATGACATTTCAGCTTGCTACAATACATGTTAACCTGAGTGTCCTGCAAGTGGTGGGCTCTGGAACCCATGTGTCCATCATTATGGCATTACTTCCACCATGAGCTATTGGCCACAGTAATATACATGCTTTCCATTACACAACACACGCTATGATGGCTTACAACTTGTCAGTCAGTGCTGCTCTGCACAGTTGATGGGTATGGCCCACTACCCACGGGACAAACTCTATTGTCCATAGCAGTTGTTCAGTTGAACATCATTACAACAACAACCTAGAAAGAAAGCATGCTAAAGTCAATTACATGCATGTATACTTCACATACCTGTTCTGGGAATGAGGTCTGTTTTGGATAGTTTCCTTGTAGGAGTATTTTTTTTATCTCCTTGGCTTTGACTTTAGCTTGATTTTTTTCTAGGTTTGTTTCTGTTTCGGTTTCAGTTTCTCTCCTTCTCTCTCTCCCCCCTCCGTCTCTCGCTCTCTCCAGTAAATGTATTGAGTTGCTTGGAATAGATTGCAGCATGGCTTTTGTAGGTGATGCACATGATCAGGTGATGGCCTCTTACATCATGTGGGCATGGTCTCTTTACCTTCCCTGTATGGTGGACCTCCTTCCTGTGTGTGGCAGCAGTGTTACAGACAGCAGGTAGCAATACCTCTTACAAGAGAACTTGCACACTCAGGCCAGCTACATATTTGTATGAGGTTCCAGAACTACAGACAGAGTGTAAGTAGTGTTGTATGCATTGTATAGCACCAGTGTTACAGGGTTTTG